>NC_056729.1:404327803-404337803 GCF_019279795.1 Protopterus annectens | reverse complement strand
ACTGGCCCGGAGGCTCTTATAAGCTTGTTTAGGCTACAGTGAGATTGCTTCCAGTTGGGCACCTGCTCTTCCATAGTCCTGGTCAGCAATTTTTTTAATCTTAGAGTTTATTTATTGCAGATGTCCACCAGACAAGTTTACTCTTCCTTGCAGAGGATGATTTAGCCCTGGTCAGGTATTTCTGATCGAATGCATCTATACAAATGTTCGTATAGTAATTTGGTATAGTTTTGGATACTGGTGCCAGTTCCTAGCTGTGAAGCCATTTATACCATCCCCTCAGGAGGTTATAATCAGCTTTGGAGAAGTTTTTTTGATTGACCCTAGCTAGAGGGGGGGGGGGGGATGGTGACTTCAAACGTGACCACTTAATGGTCGGATCTTACAAGGGAGGATGATACTGCATGGGTGCTGTAGTGGCTACTCATGTTGGTTAATACCAAGTCCAAGATATTTTCACCTCTTGTGGGGGCATCGACTAGCTGTTCCAAAGCATTTGCATTTACAAAAAAATCGAGGAATCTCTAGGCTGCCTGAATGCACTTTTCTGTCACCCCAACCCTGCTGTTGTGCATAGGCTGACATTATGAATACTGCCCTATATTTATGCTGAAGTCTGACTGTCATCAGTATATCACTAACTCTGATGACATCCTCTACTATTTTCATAGATATAGATATAGATGTATGGATCGGTACTGATCCCCGAAGGAACTTTTGACCGAAGCACAAATAGTTGGGCATACTTCTGCGAAAGTGCTTTTTACCTAAAAAGCACTTTCACGGAAGTATGCCTGCAGCTAGAGGGAGTTGTGGGGGAATGACTGTTGCGGAGATCGTACTATGGTGCAGATAAGGAAATTCCCTTTTCCTCACTGTAGTGAAATCTCGGAGTGAGAACATTAAAGTAGGGGGAGTGGGGGGTGCAGGGGGCTTGTCCCCCTGCATTAAAGTAGATTTATTTTTTTTAACGCACTTTAACGAAAGCGCTTTTTTGTGAAAGCGCTTTCATAGAAACATACAAATGGCAATCACTGCCTTCTCCACTTGACCTTTCATTTTTTTTTTTTTTTTGAAGTGGTCATGCAGTGAGAACTTAACAGGAATGCCATTACTTGGCTGTCTCTCCTCAATTGCCATAAAACACTACTCAATCAAGTCAGTACACATATTTTCTTCTTTACTTTTACAAGGATCACAAAGCTTTAGATTTAATTTAAAACTTTTATTTCGAATTTTGCAGCAAAAATAGACAGCCATTTGCTAAATAAATGTAAAAAAACAGTGAAAACTGACTTAGTGTAAGCAACAGTTAACATTTACTGAAAGAGCATCTGGTAAGCTATTAAGCTAAAAGACGCATGCTGGGATTCCTAGTCAAAAAGCATTTAGTGAAGTATTAATTAGCAGCTACTCAAAAGTTGCAGGGATTAAAAAAACAATGTGTAATGCTTTTGCTAGCAGTTGCCTGGGACAGCCCATTGGATGTATTTGTTCCTTTTCAGAAGAAACCCAGGAGCACTGTCAGATGAAGTGACTTGGTCATTCATACAACATTCAACAAATGCTGAAGGCTTCAAACCCTTTACTACAAGAAGCAGCCCATGAGCAGCTCATACTTTACTTATCTGTATTAATTGCCACACAAACTCTGCTGTTATCCAACACAGTGCATTTCACATCTATGTGCCTGTACTAGCTAAATTTAAACTTTATTCATAACTAATATATTAACATTCAATTTGTATACTTTTTGTGTTGTCCATTTTATTCATAACTAAATAATAAACACACTCATAATTAAGGAAACATATTATGCTCATGTTTACTATAATAATTTCCTTCTTTTACACCATAATTATTCTGGGATGCAGGAAATGAGTATTTACACACACACACACACACACACACACACACACACACACACACACACACACACGACCATCAGTCACAGCCCTCTGTATAACTGTGTACACCTCATCTGTTTGCTTGCGATGAATTGAACAAATGCATAAATGACCTAGAAATGCATTTCAGCTTGCTGCTATGTGATCCATACAGTGCAACTCATTGTACCTCCATCCCAACCTCTTAGGTCAGGAACCAGAGATAAAGACCCAAACCAGGAACAGATTTTAAATACTGTTCTTATACACCTACAAAGTTGCTAGTATAATGGGTTTTGTATTAGTAAGCATTTTCTGAAGAATGTGAAGTCTGAAACTCACTTGCAAACTATTATTTAGTGGCAGCAGTCCATAATACCTTACCATAAAACTGGTCATTACCAACATGGGAAATAGATGCTCCACACCAGTAGTCACCCCCTCATTGGTTAGGTCTGACAATAAGCTAATCATCTTTGACATCCATATCGCACCCCCCTGCCAGTAAGGGAACATCCGTAAAAATCTTCTCCAAGGCCAACTTCATGCTACTCAAGTCAGAAGTGACAAACTTCATGACACCCATGCAGATGGGAACTGGACTGTCAAATCCTACACTAAAGCACTGTGCGAGCACATACACTTGTGCATAAAATCAAGACTCTCCTCCAGAAAAAGGAAGCCAATCTGGTGGTCCCCTGTCAAACAAACAAAACTATACAACAGAAGGAAGAAACTGTTGAAGAAAAGAAAATCCCAGGATGCAAAGAACTCCCTTACCAGCCTTAGTAAGAAACTGAGATCCCTCATAAAATCCTCCAAAGCTAGTTATGAAAATAAAATTGCCAAAGATTCCAAAGACAACCACAAAGCATTCTATAGCTATGTCAAGAATCTACATGGCAATGCTCAGATCTGCCCTGAGCTACAACAGAATGGCATTAAATATACTGATCCCAAGGACATGGCCAATATCCTGGCTGATAGATTCATTCCCAACTTCACCCCCCTTCACCCCCTAAAAGGGCCCATCTCAATACCAAAAGATTGCCAAATTCAAGTAATCACGGCCACACAGGTAAAAACTGCACTCTCCAAAGCTAAGAATACAGCATCCATGGGACCAGATGACATCCGGGGCTGTGTACTACACTAACTACAAAATGAACTGGCACCTCACCTAAGTGTCATGTTTAATCATAGCCTCACCGCTACAGTTATCCCACTCCACAAGGGGGGCTCCACCTTGGAACTTGGGAACTACCATCCCATCAGTCTGACAAGCCTGATCTGCAAGACCATGGAATGTATCATGGAACTTGTAAACAAAGACATTGGAAACCTTCAAACACTGGACCCCACCCAGTTTGGGTTCGTGAAGGGCTGATAGTGTCTCCTGAACCTGACTTGACTTCTTCAAATCAGCCTCCAGAGCCGTGGACGAGGGTAAAGCAGTCCACACAGCCTATCTGGACCTCACCAAGGCCTTTGACACCATTCCCCCACTCTGGAATTCAAACTTACTAAGCTGGACATAAATCCCCAAGTCACTCAATGGGTTGCCAGTACTAACAGAACACACTGTAAAAGTAGCAGACTCCAAATCCAGCTCCAGACAAGTGGAGTACCTCACGGTTCAGTCCTGGGACCAGTCTTGTTTGGCATCTACTTCTCTGAAGTACAGGCCAACACTAAGGGACTCTGGCTAACAAAGTTCGCTAAAAGGGCTTTACAGAAACAGATGCTTGGTGCCAGAGCCATGGGCTCAAGCTCAATGCCAAGAAGTGTATAGTTATCCCCTTTGGTGAAAAACATGTACCCATGAATTACCACCTAGGTGGCAGGACACTAAACACTGAAAGTGTGATAAGAGACTTAGAAACACAGGTGGACAGTGGTCTCACCTTCGATAACCACATCACCACAACAGTCAGGAAATCCTTCTATGTGGCACACCTCATCACTAAGTGCTTTTTATCCAGAAAAAAGGAGGTCATTGTCCCACTGTACTCATCCCTCAGACCCATCATAGAGTACAATCCCCCATTTGGTATGTACCTTACAAGACATCTGCAACTGGAAAGTCTGCAGAAACACCTCACTGAAAGAATCACAGGCCTAAAGCAGATGCCCTATGCTGCCAGACTAAAAAAACTCCAGCTATACTCCGTCGCATATAGTCTACTCAGAGGCGAGCTCTGCTTAACATACAAGGCCATGTCAAACCCAGAGCTGCTGGATATGCTACCCTTAAAGAAATCCCAATTCAGAGCCACACGCTCCAGGGGGACCTAAACCTTGTCATCACAATGAACAAAACATGCTGGAGGGATAGGCTCCTGACCCAGAGACTCCCCATACTCTGGAATAGACTTAGACTGCCCATACATGTCAAGCAGAGCGCCACCTTTACCCTCTTCAAAAAGAGCCTTGACGACTGGATGGAAGACAGGAAATTTACCCCGGGGATCACATCAGTCGCCCTGCTAGACAGAGGTCCAGGGAAGTAAATATTGTGGGAAGAAATAGCCATGGAATTATGGCTAGGCTTGTATAGGGCCCTAGGGCAGATAGCCTAGTACCAACCTATGAACCTATATAACATACATTTTAAGAGGAACAGACAAAAATTGTGACACAAAATTTGGGACAGTTGAGAAAAATGACCCACGTAGTGTGACCAAAAATTAAAGCCACCTGTATGACTGTACACTTCAGATAGCTGGTCAAAATCAAGTGAATGAATAAATACATACATAGATAATGGCCCAAATAAATGTGTCTCAGGTTGCTGCTGTCAGAACTGCAGAACCAATAGCCTAGAAATGTATCTCGGCTCACTGCTGTTTAAATTGCACAGAGCAACCCACTGCAACTTACCTCTCCCTCTCAATGTCTTAGTAGAAAAACGACAAACACCAAAAATCTGAAACTCATTTTAAATATTTTTATGCTATTAAAAAGCTACTACAATAACAAGCATTGCATCAGAAAGCATTTTCTTAAGAATACAAAGTCTGAAACAAACATGTCTATTATTATTTAGTGACTGCAATCCACAATTAGACAATGCCACAAATTATAGTAGGAACAGATCAAAATACCTCTCAAACATTTGTTCAAGAATTCTGAACAAAGCCAAAAATAATGGGTAGATAAAGTCTTAAAAAGGGAAAATGTTAATTATTACATGTCTATTTTACATGAGTAAACCAGCAAATCCCATCAGAAAAATGTCCCTTTTTATGGATGAAACAGGGGCACGTTCTGTTTATGTCACCTATTCAAACTCACACAGAAGGCAAATGGCAGTGGAAGAAATCAAACTCTTTACTTTTTGTAAAAGAAAGCTCATTATCAGCTCAGACCACTAAGTGCCACACAAATGTATTTCAATTTAAATATTAACAGAACAGGTCTTGCACAGACATTTTTTTGAAAAATAAGAATAATAAAACTCTAATAATGGCATTACTGGCTGTGATCCTCAGTAATTTACCAGAAAAAGAAGAATTAAACAAATTTAACGGAACAAAGGGATTTGAATCAATATGCATTTCTCAACAATAAGAACCAATGAACAATAATGATCAGTGATTTGCAGAGAAACTCATTTTATAAGGATGAATTGAAAGCAAAACTATGAGAAAAAATCCAGGATGCTCTGCAAAACTTTGGAAGACTGATGAGAAGCAAAACGGTATCCCCTGCCTGATGCACACACACAAAACATCTAGTGCACTGCATTTTTACTTAACAGACCCACAAACAACATGGCACCATATTTAGCACTGCACATTATTTGCTTTTTCAAAAGACATCACTAAGGCTAGATTGTAGCTTTGTCCACTACTGGACCAGTTTTGAATGTGACAAGCTCTAGGAACTCTCTCTCTCATTAGCCCTTAGCTATAGGTTATATCCTGGCAAGAATATAACAGCTGGATAGTTTCCAAAGCACCTTCTACATGCCCAAACTCTTAGGCAGTGGAGCTGACTAAAAGACAGGTTTGGGTAGAAAGCCCTTCAGAGCTTTCCTGCCAACACAGAGGAAGGCAGTACTCTGGCAATGATAGCAAGAACACAAAATAAATAATCACACATTGGCAAAAACATATCCGCGGTGGTGGTGCTGCGGTAGCATTGTCGCCTCACAGTAAAATGCTGTCCGGTTCGATTCTCAGCTAGAGTGTCTTCTGCGTGGAGACATGCGTGAATGGGCGTACCTTCATTGAAGGTTGTGTCAGGCCTGGCAAGCCGGTACATAAAAATCAACTGCCAATCATTAGCGGACCGGAGTTCCGGCTGTGGCGACCCCTAACTGGGAAAAGCCGAAAGACACAAACAAACAAACCTTGGCAAAAACATACTGAAAAACAGGGAGGCAGAGGCTACTGCAGTGGTGATTTGAGCATCTACTGTTATGTTAAGTTTACTTACACAATTGTACTATCTTCATCACATTGATCACTGCTGCAGTTGCCTTAGCTATATGGGTAGATTACCCTAGCTTACTATATCTGGGAAGTAGGAGAACAGTCCAGGAGTCCCTGGAGAATGGTCATTGCAAAGCCTGATCCAGACCAAGAGAAGGAATCAAGCTTATAGTGTGTTGTAAAAGTATATACACAAGAGCAAGTTGCTGCTTCTAGAATACTTCTAGAATCCAACCCTAGAATACAACCCCTTCCAAAAGCAATAGATGAAGGAAAGGCCCTGGCAGAGTGGGCCTTGACCCTGCCTGGAATAGTTTTGTTGTGGTCAGTATAACAAACTTGCCTTAGACAATCATTTGCAAATTTCCTGTTTTGATGAAGGTTGTCCTCTTCCTAAGTGCACAAGAAACAAATAACTGATTCAATGATCTGCAAGATTTAGTTCTATCAAGATACCGCCTGAGTTGTCTCAGGATATCCAAGGTATGGAGTATCCTTTCTCCCTTTTTGGGTTTAGGAAAGAAAACAAGGAGATGGATAATTATGCTTAAAGTAAACTCAGATACCACTTTAGGCAAAAAAGGAGGATTAGTTCTCAAAGAAACCACGTACCTGTGGAAAATAAGGTAAGGTTGACTCACCATAAGAGCCTGCAACTCAAATGCTCTTCTTGCAGAGGTCAGGGCAATGACTAAAACCATTGTTATGTTAAGAACCTCACGTCAGGCAGATTAGTTGGTTCAAACAGAACATGGTGTTTTTTTTTTTTTTTTATTACACAAAATGAAGATCCCAAGGATCCCACTAGTTTTCTTGGAGTCCTATTATGCAAAATCCCTTTCAGAAACATTTTGACATGAGACTGCATTGAAAAAGGGGATACATGGGCAAACATGCTAAACTGGCCTATAAAGTAACCTTGACAGAAGAGTAAGAATGGCCACAAAATAGTAACTTACACAAATATTGTAAAACCAGAGAACAACTAGCCTTGAATGGTGCTGGTTATGTTGTTGGTACCGACTAGAAACGCTTTCCCATTTGCTAATATGATTTTCTAGTTGCAGGTGTTCCTGCTTCCATTAGTACCCACTGCATGTCCTCAATAAAGAGATGCCTAAAAGGAATTAAGTCCATATTATCTACTCAGTTGAAGTTGATTAACTTTGGAGTGTATCAAACATCTTTTTTCTTGCGTGAGTAGATCCAGTCTGTGAGAAAGTTTGTGGTAATTGCCCATGGCCATTTCCAAAAGAAGCAAGAACAAACAGTTGCCTGGGCCAGAAGGGAATCAGCACAATGATCTTGGGGGATTATTTCTGAATCTTCACAAGTACCTGGGTAGAAGTGCAAAGGATGGAAAAGCATACAGAAGCATGTCTCTCCAAAGAAAGGAAAAGCAATCCGTCTTCCAGGCCTTCTTGCATAGAGTCCTGGAGCAGAATCTTCTTGCCACCTGATTTTTCAGAGAGGAGGCAAAGAGGTCTACTTTCAGAACTTGCGACAGATATATCAAATCTTGGAAGACCCCCTGATCTAGCTTCCATTCGTGTGGTTCTGCCTTGGTCCTGCTCAGCTTGTCTGCCACACAAGTATGCTCTGGTGAAATGTAGAATGCAAGCATAGTGAGACTGTGCAGTGAAGATACATCCCAAGCTAACAGGTCTAGCCTGCAAAGGGGGTAGAACCTGGTCCCCCACTGCTTGCTGATGTACCACACAAATGTGTATTCTTTGCAACAACTTGAAAAGCTCATGAGCACCAAAGATGATTCAGAGAGTTCAGTGCCTTGATCAGGGCAAGCAGCTCTTTTATAATTTATGTGGTTGCATCTGTCCTTGGTGTCCCATACAGCTTGTATTTTTATCCCTCCTGAAATTGCTCCACTGGCAAATTCTGGCGCATCTGTGGTGACTAACCGCTTTGGAACATGGAGGGAGAAGTGGAAACCTGGATTTAGGGATATCTCTTGTCTCCAGAAAAAGATTTCAGATTTCTCTTCTTATGAATCCCAGCATTGAGATTTGAAAAGACAAAAGGTGTTGGTGCTGGGAGCAGAGACTTCAGATACCACTGCATCTTTCTTATGTGGAATCTTGCCAGGGGTATCATGAGAATCATAGAAGCCATCTTCCCAAAATCCTGAGGTACTTCCTCACAGTGACTGAAGTCGGAGTGGAAAACCCTGAAAATAGATCTGGCTATAGATTTTTTTTCCTGTGGAAGAAAAGCTCTTTGAATCATGGTGTCTAGCTGCGATCACAAAAACACAATCCTTTGAGAAGGATTCAAGAAAGTCTTTTGAATGTTCTCTTAGGATGCCAGCTTGTATAAGAGATCTTTCACTCAACAGAATATTTGACATGGAAACACACATTGCAAAGATAAGCAAGTCATCTAAATATGGAAAAATGTGGATACCCTGTAATCTGCAGTGAGCTATATCTGGACCTAAACACTGAAAACAATCTTGGTGCAGTGAATATTCCAAAGGGTATGGCAGAGAACTGATATGATCCAGACACACAAAACAGTAAGAAACTCCTGTAATCTGGATGAATAGGGATGTGATGATACTAGCACCTTTTAAAGCCTATGTTACCAGAAAACTCGAATGAGGAAGAAGCGGTATCAGGTTATGAAGTGACATCATTTGGAATATGGCCACTATATTCCACTATCACAAACAGGTTTAGGAAACAAACAAAGTAAGATCCAAAAGTGGTCTCCAAGCATTTTCTTTCTTAGGCACTAAAAACATCCTTGAATAAAACTTATTTACAACCTGGGAAAGGGGAACTGGTTCTATCACTCCCTGGGACAGCATGTGATGAAAGCCAAGTGGACATAAAACAGTTTGTCTTGGAGGAGGAGAAATAACCCCCTTTTAAAGGAGGAATTTCCTCCCTTTGCAATTTGTAACCTTGATACATGATCTTTAGAACCCATTTGTTTGAAAGTCTTGCCAAAAACAAAGGTGAAGATTAAGACATTATGGAAGACAACGGGGGATGCCAGGGTAGAACAAAAGTCTCTTAAATATTCATTCTGAAATACTGGACTGTCCTTGGTTTTTGGGAGTTTCCAGACTTCTTCTTGGAACCCCCACTGCTATTTCTTCTTAAATGTCTGTTTACTTGTATTTTGTTGGGACTATTTATTTTGTTACTTACGAAAACCGGATGAAGAGTTACAGAATCCCTTGGAAAACCTGGAAAGGGGGGGGGGCTGAAAAATCTTAAGAGTTTCCCTGTATGAGCTTATCCCTTTTAATCACTCTTTTTGATCACCTCTGAAACAGAGGGGGACAAAAACTAAGTATTTGTTAAAAGGAGAATTTAAAATCCCATTTTCCATAAAGTCTGAGGTTCTGAGAACACAGCCATGCAAAGCTCCTCAAAGCAGTACTAGAATCCATTGCCCTTGAAGACGTAACAATAGAGTCATACACAAAATGTAGACAATGAGTAGTGACTTGAACAATAGACTAAACTAAATTTAAAGCAACTTTTTCCTCACAAGGAGAAACTGCAGACAAAACATTCCTCATACTTTCACAATTAGCCATGACAAACCTTAACAAACGAGCCTGACAATTCAAATTTGTAGAAGAATACACTTTTTCCCAAAACTTTTCAAAAATCTTCCCTTCCTTATCAGAAAGAGTGGAGTTAGAAT
>NC_056729.1:404230176-404319803 GCF_019279795.1 Protopterus annectens | reverse complement strand
ATCAGAATTAGAAAAATCAGAATCCTGGTCATAAGATTCATAAATAACTTCAGTCCTAGGTCTCTTAGAAGGGGGAGGCTGGCTTCCCCTGTTTAGAGTTATAAGATCTTCAGCCATTTTTATCATTTTGTTTTTTAGGCATAGAGGCCTGAGCATGCGGCCTGGGCGTCGTTTTTTTAGGCATGGTTCAAGATTTAGGCCTAAAACAAGGAGGAGGCATTGGTTTAATATGCAAGTCCGTAGGCCTGAGTACACCCTCAGAAGCTGGTGCCTGCACAGTGGCTCTGGACCCATCCAAGGTACAGAAATCCGCAGGTTCCACAGCTGAAGCATCTCGCGGCATACCGGACTCTGAATGGGTCTCGGTAGAGGCCTGCGAATCAGAAGTAGCTGGTATCAGGGGCTGTGAAAGCACCTCACTGAGTACCGGCGAACTGGCGACCGGCTTAGGAGAAGCATCGTCTGCAGTTTTGGACCTTGGCGGCCTGTCTTTATCCTTGCTTTTTTTTTGGAATCCCAGTAGTCGGACGGCTAACCGATGACATTTCGGGATAATTAAACTGATAACTGAAATATTTAGAGGCACAAATATACCAACGACATATAGTGTGCTGATTAAATAAAGCACAAAACCGACAGCACGGTACATCATGGTCAGGGCCTAGGCAAGGAATACAGTACGAATGAAAATCTTTATGAGGTATTTGCTTTCCACAAGTAATGCAATTATTAACTTTTACTAACATCGGTAAGGAGCAAGAAAAAGTTTCCCTAACGGGGTACTTAGCTTTAGTTGACGACTTTGGTTCTGAAACTCGAAAACGAAAATTTCAGGAGTCGATCGACTGGCACTTGCAAACTGCTTCTGCTTCGGGCACTGCACGGCAAGAAAGACTGATGTAATGGCGTCAGTTGCATGTTTTATACCCTTGATGACCTGACATCATGGAAGAAGGGACAGCAACCGACACAGGACCCAAGACTTTGTTAATCAAGCTGACTGAGGGCTACTGCAAGCAGATAACCCAAAAGTGATGACTGCAACAGTGAAACACGAAGAACAGAGTTGTGTCTCTTGTGAGTGACACAGAAATTACGTTTTTCCCCACCTTCTAGGTGTTGTGCATTTAAACTAAACTGTCTTTCTAGCTGCCTACTTTTTATGTTCATTTGACCACATATCTCCGTCGCTCTCCTCTTTCATTGGCTATTGTGAGTAAGCACAAAATCATTTTGTGAAATCACTCCCCTTCAACTATTGAAATTTATTGGCCATCTCACTGTATTCCATAAAACCACAATACAAAGTGCCCACCCCTTCCAATCTATCTTTTTCTTTTAAAATTAGTGGCTCTCCACTTAGACACCTAAAGCTTAAGTTAATCTTCTTCCACATCTAACTGCTTAGTGCAAACTGCAGCTCTTAAGATATTAAACTATATTCCCATCTTACCTTTAAAATATGAAACACCTACTCCAACACAACCAGTTACTGGAGAGCCCACATTCTGCCTCTCAGTAGTCATCTTGGTATCAGTGCTTCTGGTTACCAGACATCCCTATTTGAGCAGGACTGTCCCGAGATCAGCAGTCTTTTTCCAAGTCCCACACTTCCTTTTCAAATCCCGGTGAATAGCATATGCTTTGTGATTTTTGATTGGCACGTATACCGGCATATGGGCCAATCATAAATTGCAAAGAGTAGCCACTTCTGTTCAATGCGAAACAGCTGGCTGTTTAGTTTAATGCGGAACAGCAGGCAGTTCTGCATGAAAGACTGGACCTTTAGACCTCTCTCTTTTTTCATCTTCATTTAGTCATTTAGTTTGAAGGACCATTTTTGGTCCCTATCTGGCCATTTAGAAATCTGGCAATCTCGGAGAAGCATAGGAACATTACTTCCTGGGGACCGCAGATTACCAGAAAGCCTAATAACTGCTTCATAGGTGCCAGTTTGGAATCTGTGCTTACATTATGCAACTGATGAGAGAAGGAGCAGAGTGCATAGAGTCCCGACTCTTTCTGGTTGGGATGTGAGCATCTGTGCTTGACTTTCCTGATTGGTCTGGCTGCTATTCAAGGCATCTGCCAGGAAAAAGGCTACAACAAACCTACAGACCCTTGCATCATCTGGGACAAGACTGTGTATCACCAGACAGGCTGTGGACAGCTTCCCATGTTGGGATTAGTGCTACTGTTTTGCTTCTGATGACTGAAGAAACAAAGGAGCACTGTATCCCAGCAGAGTGAAGCTTTGGTGAAACCAACACTAGCAGTAGTCAGGCAGCAGCCATTCAGGTGATTCCCCTCTTTTCATCATACTTTTCTTTTCTGAAAGTAGCACTTGATTTGTTTCTAACTTCCAAATATCTGCCTAAATACTTTATCCATAAAACATCAGATTCTTCTTATTAGTTTCCACCTTGAGTTGACATTTTCCTGTAAAAGCACCACTGAAATTTCATCAATAGCTAGTCGGTACACAGGACAACTAGTCTGCAGTGACAAGCACTGCCCCAGAGTTACAAGCCAGATACTCCTGACATTACTTTATATTCTCACTCCAACTGCCTAACCAATAAAAAAGGGTCTGTTGGCATGGATATGAACTTTCCCACTATCTCTGTTACTAGCTTGGTGGATATGGGCATCCTGAGGCAATGAACAAATTGCCTCATGTTTACTAAAAAACGGTTAATTCTCAAACTGATATGGTAAGCAATAGATGTATTTACATTATGTTACTGGAGGTAAAGCTCTCACATAAAAGCACTCCTAATGTCATTAAGGTTGTCAATAGTATACACACTGCACCCATCACACACAATTCAAAGCAAACATACAGACCCACATTTGCTGAGGCACTTGTATGTAACCTACCTAAATCCTGAAGACCTCCTAGACAAAGTACACATAACAAATACCCTCAGCAACCCCAAAAACCCATTCTCTCAGAACACCCACATTAACACAGCCACATGTCATGGAGCCTCTACTTCTAAACCCATAAGGCAAGCCACCGCAGAATCCAAAATTCTAGTCACTGGAGACTCCACTGTGAGACGCACTGATGTCCCTCTCACCAGGCTAAATAAGGAGAAATTCACTGTCTGTTGCTTATTAGGAGCCAGGATCCACCAAATTATGCACGCACTCAGGTCACTGGACCACAAGTACCAGTATGACTCAGTTATAATCCATGTGGGTGTAAATGATGTGAGATGTACCTCCCTAGACTATATGAAGACAGACATCATGGAGGTCTCAGAATATGTGTCCCAGGCTGGTATGAGCCTAGCATTGAGCAGCATTATACCTTATCCAAGGATGATGCCATAATATGAACAAAAGATGACTGATTTTAATAATTCACTTAGTTTCCGGTGTCATTCTAAGGGGGTGTAATATTTGTCAGTATGGAAGGAGATGGTCAAAAGACCATGCTGCTTTACCAGAAATGGTCTGCAACTTTCTCCTCTAAGCTTTCAAATATTGGTTAAAACACTGTCCTCCCCACATAGTGCCCTTTTTAGGCAATGCCAAACTGAAAGTACTTCCGACATAGCAAATCAAAACCAAGAAACTTTAAACGTGTTACTGTTCAATACTAGAAAAGTCTAAACAAAAAAATCTCCACTCCCTAGAAGATCCCTTTACCCTAGAAAATGCTGACATCTATGCAGTCACTGGGGCATGGTTTAAAGCCATAGAGAGCATACAGACAGTGCAAGGTCATAATGCCTTCCACACATTTAGACCAGCTACTTCAATGACGGAGACTAAAGGATGAGGTATCTCGATTTGCATCAAAAATAAATATACCTTAGGGCTGGTCAAACAGGACAATGCACTTGAGCTTCTCCACATTCAAGCCACCACAGACAAAATCCAATACCACTTCCTTGCAGGCTATGGGTCCCCCTCTATGACCCAGAAAACCCATACAATGTATTTAAATTTATTGGAAACACTCCCCATCCAACCCAATACGATATGCATGGGTGACTTGAATTACCCCACTAATAACTAGGAATCATGTAAGACACCAAATGTACAGGAACAGAGGTTCCTGGATTTTGTAGACACAAACTTCCTGGACCAGATTGTCAATACACAAAACAAGGAGTGCAATCATTCTGGATCTGATCCTCACTAATATGGGAAAGTGCTGCACAGCCCCTAGTGTAATGTCTTCTCTGATCAGGTCAGACCACAAAATGAGACCATTTAACTAACAAAATGAGACCATTTAACTAACTAACCCTGGAATATTCAAGTACAGCTCTAAGGCTATCTTCCTACTATTAAGTGATAACCTGGCAAAGATTGAAACCCACATAAACTATGAGAACAGTGCTGCCTATGCAGAACTGTTCACAGAAACCCCATACAAGCCACACAGAGGCAGCTGTACCACCAGGAAGTACTAAAGAACTAATTAAAAAAACAAGCCAGTCTGATGGCATTATGACATCAGCAGTCTGTATAACAGAAGGGGGAAAATAATGGCAAAATTAGGAGGTGCTGCACCCAGCAGGATAAAAATCACTCTCAAACTAAACACAACTCAGAGGACAAATAAAGTCTATCAAACCCAAATTTGAGGTAAAGCTGCCCTCCCAGGCCAAGGACAGCCACAAGGCATTCTTTAGCTATGTCCACAACCTCAAAGGCAATACAAAATTGTGTGTAGAACTCATTGTAAATGAAGCAACTTATACTGAACCAGAAGATATAGCAAACCTACTGGCCAACAAATTAATCTCCAACTTTACCATCTCCCCCCATCAACCTTCCCTCATGAAATACCACCAAATATGAAACCAAGTACACTATATCAATGGGCCCAGACAATATCCCAGGATACCTTCTTAACAGCATGAAACATGATCTGCCAGGCCCTCTGGAAATAGTATTTAACTGTAGCCTCCAAACAGGCTTCATGCCTCATGAATTGAGAATGGAGAACAGCAACAGTCATCCCTCTACACAAAAGTGGGCCATCTACAGACCCTGGAAACTACAGACCAATAAATCTCACTAGCTTCATATGTAAAGCCATAGAAAGAATCATCATGGACATGATCAATAATGACATAGGAACCCTCCAGACACAGGACCTAACCCAATTTGGTTTCATCAAGGGCAGGTCATGCCTACTCAATCTGCTGGTCTTCATTGAGAAGGTCACCAAATCAATGGATGAAGGCAAAATGGTTCACACTGTGTACCTTGACCTGGCCAAGGAATCTAATACAATTCCTCACTCTGGCATTGTTGATAATCTTAAGGGGTTAGGTACAAATCCTTATTTCACCCAGTGGATAGCCATCTGCCTCACAGACAGGACTCAGGAAGTTAGAATTGGGGAATCCACCTCTACAAAGAGGCCAGTCACAAGTGGAGTCCCTCAGGGATCAGACCTAGGATTGCTATTTTTTTGGCACTTACTTCTCTGTAGTCAAAGTCAACTTCAATGGCCTCTGGCTGACTAAATTTGCAGATCATTGCAAACTGGGTACTGTCATTGAATCACCCACTGGCACAAATGTTCTCCAGGAAGGGCTGACACAAAGAAACAACTGGTTCTAAAATCATGGACTAAAACTAAATGCAAGAAATGCATAATAGTATCCTTCAGGAAGTCATTCACCCCTGGTAACTATCATATTGACAATACACCCCCAAGAGCTGACCCAGTAATCAGGGACTTGGGGACACACAGAGAGTAATCTAGCCTTTGACGATCACTTGTCTACAGTAATGAGGATATCATTCTATGTTGTGCAACTTATAAACAAAGCTATGGCATCTATGTCCAAGGAAGCCATTGTTCCAATGTATTCGGGATTCATCATACCTATTATCGAGTACAATGCTTCCTTTGGTATGTACATAGCCAGGCATATCCAACAACTAGAACATTCACAGACGTTCCTCACTAAAAGAACACAGGGCATAAGTTGCATGTCCTATGCAGAATGCCTTAAGGCTCTATCTCTGCATCGTCTCCTACAGGCTCTTGAGGGGAGATCTCTGCCTGGCATACAAGGCATTGTCAGACCCCACTCTGATGGATCTCCTATGTATCCACAAAATAAACAGCACCAGAATTACCTGCTCTAAAGACTTAAACCTTACCTGTGATACAAATAGGACCTGCTAGACAGACAGGTATGTATCCCAGAGACAACCCCTTCCTTGGAACAGGCTCTACATCCATGTAAAGCAGAGTTCCTCCCTAATCCAATTAAATTGTAACTCTGACAACTGGATGGGGAAAAGGAAATTCTTCCCTGGTTTGGGACCTGTCTCTCTAATGTACACAGGCAGCCTGTAAATGTTTTTTGTTACAGGCCTCTACTTGTAAATATTTCACCTCCCATGCCCTTGCTTATATTTATCAGGGGTACCAGAGCTTGTCAGAGATTTGGGATGCATGGCTAGGCTTAAAAAGCCCTTGCGGTTGTTAGCCTAGTAAACTATTATAAACCTATAAACCTATATTGCTCTTCCTGCTGCTCTGTCCTGATTGTTACATTAATCACACCCCTTCCCTTCCTGCACTGTTAAACAAAAGTAACGACTGCCAAGTTCCTTGCTGGCCAGGGACCCAAGACCTGTACCTTGACTCATACTGATGAGAACTGTGAACTGACACAGGTTCCCCAATGCCTGATTTATTGGTGATTTTTGACCATACTCCTCTGTAGTTTTTCACCATTAATCTGCATTGAGCTACGTTAGCCCAGGGCCTATTAGTGAAGACTCTGAGAAGCTTGGAAAGTCCGGAATTGAGACAAATTAGCTGTACTAATCCTGTCATCATTCAGGTGATCCAAACAGCATTTTTCATCAAAAATGGAAGAAAAAAGCTGCTCTGAGTTGTGCTCAGTGGATCACCACCATTAGACTCCCTCTTTAGTGGGTTGTCAGTGCAAGAGCCTTTTTTCCAATAATGAAACTGTTAACTGTTCATACCTTAGAAATCTAGGTCAGAGGCTGAACTAACCTGAACTGATCACAAATTAACACACTCAGTGCTGCAGCTAAATCAGACTAAGATATCTGTATCCCCCTATCCCATGAAACTCGGCATCCCCTACAACGTAGTTGCAGCTTTACCTATAGAAATCCCTGCATCCTAAAACACACTCAACTCCAAGCAGTTATAATTATCCCAGTTTCTGAGTTGTTCCTGTCACAACCATGGATCAGCATTTTCCCACAATTTTTGCAACTAGCCTGATTGGGATAGGTATCCTGAAACAATGTAGAAATGGTCTCATGCTGACGGACGATCACCTGCACAACACAATGCAGTGTATGAGAGATGTACATATATAATATAAGTGGAGGCAAAAATCTCACACATCAAGATAGTCAGTAGCACACCAAGCACTACACCTCAATATATCAAACATAATGCACATAATTCTTCATGTGCTGAGGCCTAAAGATTAACTTGCCCAAGCCTCAAAGGCCTACAAAATGCAGCACAAGCAATAAGTACCCTCAACAACACTCTACACTTACAAAGCCTACCACAGGTAGAGCAAGGAGTACCAAAATCATGGATGATGAGTCCATAAGACAGGCATCTACCCAACCAAATATTCCAGCTATTGTTGACTGCACTGTATGTAGTAAGAAGAGTGATGGTTAGCTGCTTGTCTGGTGCCAGTATCCAATAGATCACACACACACAAAATAAAGTCTTTGCACAACAGGACCAGGTATGACTCTGTCATCACACATGTGGGAGTCAATCACTTGAGACATACTTCCTTTGACTATATAAAGAGAGACATAATGGAGCTCCCAGACTACAAGTCCCAGACAGTTATAAGCCAAGCATCAAGGAAAATTCTACCTTCTTCAAGAATGATGCCATAATATGAGCAAAAATACAACTGGCTTTGTTTTTGGTGACATCCTATGAGGGTCCAATATCTGTCAACCTTGGAGGACATGACCAGCAGACCATGCTGCTTCACCAGGGATGGCTTGTACCGGTCCTCTCTGGGTTTTTGAATATTAGCAAAGATATTTCCCACACCCATAGTTACTTTTTTAGGTAATGCCAACCAGATAAACCTAGCAACTTAACAAAACAAGCAAAACAATATATGACAGTATTATTAATCAATGCTAGAAGCCAAATCAAGAAACTCTGCAACCTACAAGCCCTCCTCACTCTGGAAAAAAAAAAAAGACCATCTGTATAGTGTCGGAGATGTGCTTTAAAAGGCAGAAGAAAGTTCTCTGGCTATATATGGCTATAATGCCTTTCACACTTTTAGACTATTCACTGCACAAGAGGAGGAAATAGGAGTTTTTCTAATCTTCATTTATTCACTGCATAGGAGGAGGAAATAGGAGTTTTCCTAATCTTCATTCAAGAACAATACAGCTCAATGAACTTGAGCCTCTGCCTCTGTTACTGACCTTCTCTAGACCAGTGCATTACCAAGTTAATCCACACTTTATAATGCACTGGTCTAGAGAAGATCAGTAGTAAACGCAGGGAGCGGAAGTCCATTCAGATACAATCTTCAGTCAAGAGACACGCATCAAGGCTGGTAAAGTAGCATAATGCATTACAGCTTCTTCATGTCCAAATCACCATCAGGAAAGTCCATCATATTAGCTAGCTATAGAACTCCCTCTATGACCCAAGAAAGCCATAATGCCTATCTACAAGAAATTGAGTCTTTTGGTATTAAACCCAGTACCATTTTTCCAGGTGATTTTACCTACACAACTATAGACTGGGAAACCTACACCACCACAAGTACAGACCTTCCTGGACCTTGTAAATACAAACACCTTGGAACAATTAGTCTTAAGAACCCACTAGGGGGAACAACATCTTAAACTTCATCCTTACCAATATGGAGGCATTTTGCACCATCTTGCACCATCCCCTGTTAGGTATGATCATAAAGCTGTCTCCTTTGAATTAGGATTGAAACCACAGGTTCCCTACACCCATGGCTCCGTTAGAAACATTTCTAAGACAAATTATAAACTCCTAATTGTCAAACTGGCAAGCTTCAAAGCACAAAAAAAAGGAAAATGATGTGAAACACAGAGTATACAGCAAACTGCACCAGCACATATATAGCTGCATAGACAGCTGTCCCCAGTAGAAATAAGTTCTGAGCAAACCAAAGAAAAAAAAACTCCCTGATTGAACCATAATATAAATAAGATGTATAATAAAAGAAAGGGAGTTTTGAGTAAAAATAAGTAGGATAATATCTAAAACAACAGAGCTCTCATCAATAAATTAAGCAAACAACTCAGGTGCTTAATCAAACCCACCAAAGCCAAACTTAAGGCAAAATAGCCACCCACACTAAAGAAAGACTTGTATTTTTTACTTATTTACATAATCTCAGAAGCACAATGCAACACTGAGCTGAGCTGATTCTGAACAATGCTACCTTCACAGAAGCTGAAGATATTACTAACTTACAAGATGATACATTTAGCTCAAACTTTAACCCCCCCACCCAAAACCAGCCCACCCATAGCTATCATACATATACTGTATGCTAGGCTAGCAACCACTTGGCCTAGCCATGCATACCAAATGTATCTCAAGTTTTTTTGAGCCTTATAGGTTATTTTAAGGGGTATATGTAAGCTAGAATAAAAAAGTGAAGAAAGAACGATCCAGGCACCTCAAGGTTCACACTCCTTTATTATAAGGCTAAAAATTGAGTGCTTTCATCTCTGCTAATGAAGACTTCATTAGAATAATGAAGTTAATTATAAAATGCATTTGTATACCCATTCCAAATGTGATTGACATCTTACTAAGCCTATCCAAATAATAATTGTCACTGATGTGTTCTATTACAATACATGGTAAAAATCCACCCACCCCTTTAACATTTGAATATTTAAATAAAACCAATATTATAAAAAAAACTTTGTAAAAACATTTTTGTGGAAAAACACGTAATAGTTTTTATTTCTACACAGTATCAAAAACATATTAGTATAAAATAATCAAAATCTGTTAGCTTTTTTATGTAGCATAGGAATTATACATATAGCATCATTTAAGCCCCTCAGTTTCCTTTTTTCTCAATAGATTTCTCCAGTCACCACCCAGAGGCTCAAGTTTTAGGTTTCCAATACACTTATTCAGCCTTTACTCATTCCTCATCACCATTATGAAATTCAGGCTAGTTGCCATGGTGCAGTAGCTCCCATTGGTTCATGTAATCATGGGACGGATTACATCAGGCAAGAGCAGGAAGTGAATGGCGTTTTTCACAAGCAGCGATGGTCTACAGAGGCTGTAAAGTTTCTAAAAAGTTAGAAGACACTGCAATGGGCCAAAGAACTGGTGGATTAGATAAAAAATGGAGTGAAACTGTTTCAAAAGAAGGTACTGTACATTCAAATCAAATAACTGGCAATGACAGACCTTGTACAAGTTTGCAGGCTGGTTTCAATACTGCAGTTACTGACTCTGATTCTAACACTGTGAATGCTCGTTTAGAAGGCTTAACTAAAAAATATTGCTTTTCTAATGGTACAACTACAGAAATGACTGAGTCAAATACTCAAAGTATTAACAGAAATAATGAACATGAAGTGTTTCGTTCTCTTAAAGACTTAATGTACCATTCTGAATGAAGACTGTTTAAGTTGAAATCTTTACAAGTGGACACTGCTTATTTAAATGAATGATTATATGCATATAACCGGTGCCAGAAACATGGTCTAAAGCTAACTGCCAAAAAAAAATGCATTATCACATCTTTTGGGAAGTTGACTGCCCTGGAGAGCTACTACATGGATAAATTGACCCCAAGTGTCAACCCAGTTGTTTGGGATCTGGAAACATATATGGAGGAGTGACTTAATGTTCGACTGACATGCGTCTCCTGTGGTGATGAAATTCTCCTATGTTGTGCAG
Source organism: Protopterus annectens (assembly GCF_019279795.1). NCBI lineage: Eukaryota > Metazoa > Chordata > Ceratodontiformes > Protopteridae > Protopterus > Protopterus annectens. Next base: position 404,308,864 of record NC_056729.1, on the reverse strand, counting down.
CATATTAACAAAGGGATTACTTTCATGTCCAGAATGTCACTGTCCCTCTTTATGCAGCCCTTATAAAGCCAATAATTGAGTATAATGCCCTTTTGGAATACATCTGTCTAGATACTAGCAGCTGGAAAGCCTACACAAATACCTTACAAAAACAATACTAGGCTTAATCAACTTGCCCTACACAGACCACCTCAAAGCCTCACTTCTATAAAGTCTCTTAAGGACTGCTAAGAAGTCCATCCCTTGACCTAATGGAGATGGACTACACATCAAAAAGTCAAACAGGATCAGAAATACTCTTACCAGGGATCTAAACCTGTTCTACAACATCAACAGAATGCTAAAACAAAGCTCATCCTTGTCAAAATCCAAGTGCAACTTGGATCTATGGATGGCTAATTGGAAATTTACTCCGGGTCTCCCCCATACTATTTTTTCCATAACTTATGGTATATCTGTGAATTTCTTCCCGGGTCCCTACTGATAATGGGTATTATTCCACTCAGACTTTCTCAGTCAACAAAGATAAATAAAAAAATAAATAAACACTAATGGGCAGAGGCAGCTTCTTAATGATTTAACCAATGACTGGGGACTTTCTAAAAAAACTATGGTATGATCCTAGTTACTACCACTAGAGATATTATAAATATAGTACATAAATGGATAAGATTAATCTAAACAAAATAGGTAATTCCAAGCACCAAACGGAAATATGGTTAGGTTTAAAATGGCTCACAGGAGCCGTTAGTCTAGTAATAACCTATGAACCTATAAACATGAGTATTTAAAAAGACTGTATGACAAACACAAGTGGCAAACAAGAAAGGGGCTTCACTGTTTTTCAACCTATCTGTAATTCTGGTCTGGCATGTACTACAGCAAGTATATTTATGTTGTTTTTTATTATTTTTTGTTAATATTTTGAATTTTATATATTGTTCCCCATTAGTTATACTGACAGAAAGAAGTTAGAGTTATTGTGTAATAAAATGAAATGAAGCAAACTAGCATAAGACATGCTAAAAAGAAAGTGATTTGGGTTTGTTTTCTATCTGCCAAGATCTCAGTCATTTATATAAATGTGAATAAAACCTATGTACTTTCTTAAAGTACAAGGATTTGTTGATTCAGCTACAGTTCTGGGAAGTTATTAGCATTAGAGTTGTGTTCTGTGTGAAAGTAAAATTACATCTCAGAGATTTTTTTTGAAGGGAAAAGGAAGTTGATCCTATTATTCCAAAATGGTAAAAAGTGACTTTTGTACAGAAAATGAAAGTCTGTCAAGGTTAATATTCAGTCCTATTTTTACATATTCACCCAAACATCAGCATAAGTACAAGGTAAGTTATAAAACCACCATTATTTTTCTGAAACTCAATAGAACATTTATCAAATAAAATTACTTGTACCTTAAATTAACTAAATGAATACTGAAAAGACAGGACCCAGACTTCAGTAAAATGTTTTATGAAACTACCAAGTTCCTTATGTTCAACCCTGAATAAAATAAATTTAAACACAGATCCATTCAAATTTAAATCTGCAAGGTAATGCTGTATTCATCTACCACTCATGGAACTTAAAGAAATAGTTGATACTTAAAACAATATGTAAGCAAAAGTAATCTTTATACAGACCTAAAAGATTCACTGCTTCACATTCAAATGGGTTGAAGATTTGCAACAAAACTTGAAAGGGGCTAATTTGAGTATGGTATGCACTGAGACCAAAAGAGTAGCTAGGGTGGGATGAAAGGGCAGCCATCCAGAGTGCAAAGTGTTAGAGGATGCAATTAGCTGTAGTGTAGCACTACTTTTATTTCCATACTGGCATTTCTGAATGCCGGTATGGAAATTAATTTGTGTTCATGTGTGGTGCAATTTAAATTATAGCAAGCCACTTGTTGCAAATGTAGCAAACAGCTTGCTACACCTTTGAAAAGAAGGAAATACCTTTTTTGCTCTTTAGCTTGAGGGGAGCGAGATCAAGGAATGACACTAGGGGCTAAATAAGCCAGCTATGGCTCCGACTGACAATCACAGCCCCGAGATTGTACTGTAGTAGAGCCCAAGGAAATGGCTCGTTTCAGTATGCCACAGAGTTGGCTGTACTACTCAAGCAGGTACATCAAAGACAAAGACAGTGAAATACCATCTTTAGGTATTCAGTTTTGAAATCTGTGAGTAAAACTGCTCCACATAACATATACAAAACTCCGTAATTTTTTCTTTGTCTAGTTTTCTCAGCCATCAGCTTTTCTGATTACAGGTCTAAGCTGCACTAGGAGGAGTTTTATTTCAAGTTTAGCTACCTGAATTCATTCATCAATGCCTATTGCTACTTCTCCCTCCACTGTGATCACCTTGAGAAAATCCAAAATATGATGCTATTCTGTGACCCTTAGTCTGTATTCCCAGATAGGATTCTTTTATAGTGGAAGATACCTTATCCAAGTCCAGAGCTATATGTAAATTGGGGTGGTTGGAAGTGGACTCCGTGTTTCAAGCAAATGATCTATCAGATTCTACCAAATCATTAAACGTTTACTGACACACGGACATTTGTTTTTCTTCTGTTTATAAATGGTTTTGAGTATCACAGGAGTTGGTTGCAACTAATCCTTACCTCATCAGGATTTACTCTCATCCTGGGCCTCTTATCAATCAAGTGATTATTACAATTATTGTTATTACTTTGTTGCTGAAACACTGTACCTTTTACCGATGAACCATCAGTGAAGTCCCTGCAAGGTGCACTCTAACGAAAGTGTTGTTTGTACAGCCAAAGCAATCTACTCTAATACTCAGCTATTACAACACTGAAGTACAGAAATGACTTATAATTTATAAACGCAAAATGCATCTACAGGCCTTAAAAATTCCTTTACTTTGTGATTTAATAAAATCAGCATCTTTAGTTTCTATCTGATCTCATAATACTTAACATTTATAAACACTTAAAGCAGTAGAACAGATAGCTCAATACCCAAATAATGATTGTGGTGCATGACTACTAGTTACATGAACACAAATTAAATTATGAACTGGAATAATGCGCACTGCACTTGAACTGTTGAGTTCACGTAACTTATGCTCCCATCAGACTTTGATGTGACAATCTTCATTAGTTCTCTTCTGACACTTTTGTTTCATCCCATCAAGCAAGAACTTCAAATTACACTAGAGAAAATGATACAGGTTTGGAATATGATCCAAATGACATAACATTTTTAAAACACCTCGCATTTCAGATATAGACTATTAAACTATGGGTATGGAAATCCCTGTCCAGTTGCATTTGATCAATGAACCATTTCAGGAAAAACTGCTAGACAGAAAAATTAGTTATTTGTGTTTCTTAATGGAAAAAAATATTTATCCACCCTAGGTGACGTGAATGACAGATCCACACATCTCCCCCGGTGAACAGCTTTGCCCTCACATCTCCTTTCTTAAATGTAACACCTTATAAGGTAGCACAGCATGGGGGGCGTTTTTCAATGGCATGTTCTTCAGTTGACTAACTTGACAAACTCAAAAAAAAAAAAAACTCCCTAAAATTATACTGATATTCAGATTACACCCCCCCCCCCCACCCACACACACACACAAAGGATGCAATCTATGCAGGGCTGTGAAATATGCTAAGCTTTATTCACACCTGACACATTTGCAACACACATCTAACTTTTTAACACAACACATCTTAATCTAACTATACATGGAATGAGTAAATCTTTGCATAGTTGTCTGTCAGTTTGCTGTCATAATACATAACAGAAAACACAAGTACAAAAAAGAAGAGCAAGATATATGCTATTACACCATTTATTACCCTGTGCTGACTGACCATCACAAAGTACATGTCTGTGCATGTACACTCCTGCAGATGCCTATGAAGGTTACTGTGAGAACATGGCATGACAGAAACAAGTGTACATCCCCAGTCTATATGCTGAATGTTGTAAGCCTCTCAGCAGTGGGTAATGCTCTGCAAAGGATCATATGGTCTCCTATCCAAGGATGTGAGAACCATCTCTGGCCACTTATTACTCTCCTCCATCACTGGCTTCTCTAGCATCTTAGTACCTAGCCAATCCTTGAAAACTTAGATTATAGGCAGGGCTCAATCCCTTTATACCATGAAGATGGCATGTACATGTAAGGATCTTTACAGGTTCATAGTTTAGCAAGTTAATTCTGCACTGCTGATCCAATGGACCATTTTTAGCCTAGCAAACAATCCCACACATTTACCAAGACATGAATCAATATTAGATCCGAACCTAGTTTCAACCACTTTCCATAAAGGTTATAGGGTTCACACCAGGGGAGTACTTACAATTGTCAATCCAGTTGTCCAGGTTACACTTAAGGGTCATGGAGCTACTCTGTCTAGCCCCTAAGTGGAATCTATTCCATAAAAGAGGTATTCTCTGTGAAAGGTATAAAGTCCTATATATTTTTTGGTGTTTGCTTTAACATCAGAAAGGTAGATACCAAAGAGGAGTGATCCTATGACCAACACCTGGGGGGTGCTACTGATGACATCTATGTTAGACTGGGTTTGGTCAGTGAACCAGTTTGCTATCCAGTGGGTAGCACATAGGTTTACATTTAATTGCATTAGTTTATCAATGATGCCAGAGTGTGGAATGGTATCAAGGGTTTTGGCCAAGTCCCAGTATGCTGTGTGAACTGACTTACCTCAGTCTAATACCTTACTGACTTATTCAAAAATGTCCAACAGGTTAAACAGGCAGGGTCTACCTTTAACAAACCCAAACTGGTTTGAATACAGGCTTTGGAGACTAACAAAATTAATCTTTATGGGGTCCATAAGGATGTGCAGCTTGCCTTAGAGGTAAGGCTACTTAGGCTGCTAGATGTACAGTTGCACAGGTTAGTTGTGGGTCCCCCCTACTGGAATGTGATGACTACAAAAGTTCTATATACCTCTGGAACAAACTCAGTTGGCAGGCTGAAGAAGAACAGATATAAGAAGGAGACAAACAGGCAGTACTTGGTACTGACAAGAAAATAACCTGACACATTGTCAGAACCCATGGACCTACTGTTTTAGTGTTGGAAAGAGTGATTACAACTTGCTTAGCGGTAATTTGAGGGGTTAAATAGGCATGCTAATATGCTGTGAGCAATTTGGAGGAGATAGGGAAGGTAAACTTTGAGCTCAATTTGTCATCTAATATGTTTACAATATCCTTAGGTGGAAATAGAATTATGTTATTTTGTACTGGCTCAAAGCACTGTTGGTTATTATTTCTTAGGTCCTTGACACAGATAAACAAAGCTTTGTGGTTATAGTTTGCATAGGTGGCAAGTCGCAATTCATGCTTGCTCTTTGGGATTTGATTCAGTTAAGTTCTTTGCTATGCATTTTGGGCTCTTCCTTGGCTGATCGGGTATTTAGTTTGCTTTTATGAGTTACAATTTCTTGATACCAGTGTTCCACCAAATTATTATTTTTTTATTATGGGGACTGAGGCCTTAATACTAACTTTCAGATAGGCATAGAATTTACCAGTGAAACATGCAAATCAGAACCATATAGGTGATGAGGGTGTTTGAATTTCATCATAAGTTAGCCGGAGTAGACTTCCTTTAGAATAATCCCTCAAGATGGCGGTGTTTATAAATGACTGAGGTCTCGCATCTAGATTAAATGTTACTGCAAAATGGTCAGATATGACCAGTGATTTGTTAACTGCGAGCTCTGAGCATTGAGCCCCATTTTTGTGAGAACTAGGTCAAATATTTTAGAGCTAATCATTGGAATTTAGACTAGTTGGCCCAAGCAGTTGGCATTACTGAAATCCAAGAATCTGAGCATACTTGTTTGTAGTGGTTTAGATTCCCCAGGTAATGGTGGGAAATTTAAAGTCACTCAAGAGAATTATGCTAATTGGGTTATATGCTGAGGGATGTCAGTTTAAGATATGCCATCTAAATGTCACAAACTGAGGGTATGGTAGTTAGCTACTAAGTTGTATTGGGCTTTGTTTATTGTAAGAAAAATCTATAGAAAAATCTATAGAAGTTTTAGACCATTGTCTTACATTACGAGCCTGGTGGTGAAACAGTTTCTTAGGAACACAGAGAAACTCCCAGCAGCTACAATGTCCAATCTACTTTGGATCTGAAGGACTGGTAGGCATTAAAGCCCTGTACTGCAGAGGTGCTTTCATTATTCTTAAACCATGTTTCAATAACTACAAATACATCAATATGAATGCCTGTAAGGAGTGCAACTTTTTGTTCTGGCGTCTAGTATTGAGCAGTAATACATTTATTTCATTTTGATTGTGGTTGGCTATGTGGGTAATTTGAGGAGATTCACCTTGCCGAAAAAAAGGTACCATGGGAGAAGAAAAAGTCTTAGCCAATACACAGAAGCCATGAGGAAAGAGATGTAGACCACCCTTAGCAAACAGCCAGGCTCAACAATCATCTCATTCCCAGGCTGAGATATAGTGAATCCCCCCTACAATGACACCAGCAGTTAAGCCAACAATTAAAATCAGTTATCTTTTGTTTGTTTTATGGCATAATTTTTGGAACTGGTAGAAGACTGTTCAAAACTACTTTCACTCGCATTCCAGATGCATATTCAGAGAGCTCCATTATGTCCCTTTCCATATGATCCAAGGGGGTGCATCTCATGTTATTCACACTTACGTGTGCAATGAACAGATCATATCTGTACCTGGGATGAAGGGACTTGAAAACTTTAGTGATTTTACATATCCAGGCACCTCACAGGCAACGTTACCTTGTCTTTGCTTAGCTTGGTGATTAGTGTTTGTATCTAACTTCTGGAGTAATCTAGAACCATGACACTGCCAGATTAATTGGTCTTGCTTCCTTAAGAGGGTTCTGTGTGCTAGTTGTGTGACCTCTGTTAATGCTTATATTTCCTCTGTTAATGTTTATACTTCCTATAGTGTCAGAGTGAGTTGTGTGTTGGATATGATCTGTTAATTTGTGTTGAGTGTAGTAGGTACATTTGAGGATTTAGACTGATGCCTAGTCCCTAAATCCTATGAGGCTTAAGTAAATATTTTTAATCGTGTAGGAATAAGACAGCTTAGAGTTTGTAGTCTGTGGATGCTGAACTGATGTGGGTGGAGGGTAAGACATTGTTGAACTCACTGCATGTAGATCCCTGTGAGAGGGATGCATGGAAATGAGTTATTAGAGCCCTTTTGGATTTATAAATTGGATTTAGTAGGAGTTAATTATAGGTGAGCACAAGACAGTTCATGCACTGCCACATGATTCCAAGTGCTGTTTGGTTGGCTATAAGTAGGGGTTGTGTGTTGACTCCATGAACGACAAGTGCTGTTAGATTTAAAGTAAGTGAGAGTCTAAAGTAGTGATAGGGAAATACTACAACTGCAGAAGTTTGTTGGACTGGTTACATGTTCAGCATAAGTCTGCGCTGCCCACTTTAACTGGTACTCAGGCTGTGCTGATCAGCATAGCTAAGAGGATACTTGCACAGCACTGTGCAAACAGTTTAGATAAAGTGTAAATGAATAAGTAACTCACCAATGTTAAAAGAAGGCACCTTCCTGTAGTACAAGGAGAAACCGACTGCTATCATAAAACTGTTAATGATCCACTGTACTCAATCCAGTATCTTGCGGTAAATTCAACAGAAGAAAACAGAAGAACTACTGAAAATTAGGTGCAGTTTGAAGCCCAAATTCAGTAAACCACTCAGAACCTGTATCAATCAGTCTAACTTTCACTTTGATTATTCACAGCTGATTCTAATATGGCTGCCATCCCCTAGCCAAGCAGATTCATTCAGGGCTATATTTTACACATAATAAAATATTGAACAAAACCGAACAATTCAGAATTGCTAAAGTATATCCAGCAATATCAGACATCAGGCAAGGAATTATTAGCTGAGAATGACTAAAATTGTACATGTATTGTTTATCCACAACACAGAAATTCTGAAACAGTAAACAAAAGTTAAGGGTACCCACCATAACACTGCATCTGTGAGCAGAACACGGGATGTGGTAACAGACAGAAATAACATACTAGGTGTTAAGACCAGCTGAAACACAAAACTTTCCCAGACTCCCAAATCCCACTCAACTCTAATGATGCATTGGCTCCAAAAGAACACTCCAATTATGGACCAACAAAAGATGAATGAACAGACAAAATTTAAATGGAAGGAGGAATGGATGTTTAGTACAGCTGGAGCTCTACTCAAAGATCCAGCAAAATGGTGAGGACTCAATTTTCATATCTGACTTAAAGTTACAGATACAGCAAGAGAAAGAACCGAGTCCCTGAACTTGACCCTGTCTGTTGACTATCCTAAAGTAGCATTCCCTTACAAATGATTGTCCCAAAGGAAAACAAAGACACAGAGATGACATCAGACTTAAAATGTTTTACAAAGATAAAAAGGAATGGACAGGTAGCAGCTACAGAAATGTTGTCCATAAAGGCACCACTGATGAACAGAACAGAAACAGAATGTGCTGTAGGATAGTTGTGCAAAATGTTGCCTTAGTTGGTATAACAGAAGACAACAATTTGGAATCTGTTTGGAGAGGCATCCTTTAGTAATGCTTTTGAGCTCGTATTTCTTGGCAAATAAAATGAAAACATGATAATTCTGGGGAGGTGTCCTGTCACACTGTACATTAACAATCGGTGTATAACTATGCAATGCAGAAGATACCCTTCCTATTTATAGTACTATGAGAAAACAGGAAAATTAACTCTTGGATTTAAAAATAATCTCCACAGCCAACCAAGGTGTGAAGGAGGGCTTGATAAAGGTAAGTATGGGTTACAAATAAGACTTATAACTTAAAAATGTACCTTGATGAGCCAATAGTCACTAGAAACAATGCCTTCAAAGACAAAAGTTTTAGCTCTGCTGATGCAAGGGACACATAGGTTCCAAATAAAGAGCAGGTACTTGTTCTTGTATAAGGAAAAAGTCTAAGATGACAAACAATTTAAATGTCACAGAATAAGGCCTAAAATCTTTAAAGAACATACAAGTTTAGAGTCTAGACTTGCATTGAATTTGCAAACAGTAATTAAATGGACATTGATATAGGAATAGCTGAGGAAAGCATCTAAAGCCTCTAAAAGCTAATGATAACACAGACACATCAGTTAAAAAGGGATGCATGTCATTGGCAGAAGCTAAAATTCAAAATCTTTTCTACTTGCCCTTGTAAATTTTCTGAGATGGGAAGGGGAAGTTGAAAGAAACCACTTTAGTAGAGAACTCCTCATGCCTAGGCACTAAGAGAACTCAGGGGGGGCAAGCCATTAGCTAAAAAAATGGAAGATCCATTTGCATTCTTTGTCTGGCAAGAGTTAATTAACATTTATGGTGTGGAAGCTGAAAATACTAAATTATGGGAAACCAAATCTGTCCAAGCCAGAAATGAACAGCCAGTTATCACTTACACCTGCATTCTTTAGCTTTGTGAACAAATTTCATTAGTAGGCCTATCTGAAAATGTCTGTCAGTCCATCTTTGCTCTTGTTTTGGGGAAAGAACCAAAGAGAAATATCTGTGGTATATGGTGTCTGCAAGCACAGCAAAAAAGAAAATTGCAGATAGGGTGACTTCACTTTGTAAATATCATTGTTGCTGCCAAATTATTTAGGGGCCATGTGTGGCACATCAGAATGCAGCTACTCAATTTGTCCTCCAGTGAATTGGATTCCCATGCAGTGGGAACCATACATACATAGAAATATGCTGTTCTTGAAGATACACAACCTCTCATGGCCTTCCTGCAAAGGAAAAGGAATATGTTGGCCCTCTTGCTACTATATGACACTACTGCCATGGATGTCCATTATAATGGAGATGGGGCCTTATGGAAGCCATTTGCCGACCTTTCGAAGGAACATGAGGACTGTACTAATGTCTAGAACACTTAGGTGAAAATTTGATTCTGGACTGCACCAGGTTGCTTGTGCTGCATGGCCCTGATAGTGCCCAACCTATCTCACATGCGAAGCATGCACTGTTAGTTCAGCTTTTGGAAGCAGGAACTATGAAGGCTTTGATGGTTAAACATTAGCCAGATTCATCCACTGACACACATGCCTTTCACAAGCTGCAGAAATATTGAATGGTGAACTCAGTGGGTTTGAGTCCTGGGATGATTGAAACTTGAGTGTCCACTGCAGAATTTTTACACCGTATCAAAAAATGTAGTTTTATCAAAACTTAGGCTTCTGCAAGCCCCAGATTCCTAAGGCACAGACCTGCAGAAGGTGATGCATTTGACAGCATAAGGGAAATTCTAGAAAGTAATTTCAGACTTTGTGCCTAAAATGTTTTATTACCTAGAGAATAACTTATGAAACTTATGAGCTGAACTGGAGTTAGACGAGACTTTGCAAAGTAGTCTCTAAAGACTGAAAGGTGTAAAACAGAGACTACCTGTGAAGGTGATACAATGTCAAATACTGGCCTCTGCATATCTAGGGAAGGAAAAAACTTTGTTCCTTCTGGATGGAGGTGAGCAGGTACTAATCTATATTTTAGTGAATATTCTGGATAGAGAACTTGACTGGTAATGAGATGCTGCCATTCAAAAGTACAGTAGAGAGTCGATTATCCAAAATGTCTATTATCCGAATGCAGCCTTCCAAAGTTTGAGTAGGAAAAAATCATAAAGTCTGAACCCTTAAATGTTATATGTATTCACTTGTGCATGTTTTTTGAGGTTGTAGCCTGCTCGTGTGTGAAAAATATTCCTTACTGTCCATTGGTATCACCAAAAGTGTATTCCCTGCATGCAGAAAAGACAAGAGTTTAGAAGTCTTTTTATTCAGTTCAATGTACGTTTGATTATCCAAACTACCCTAGGTCCCAATTAGTTTGGATAAATCAACTCTCTACTGCATAAGGATTTTCTTGACCAGGTCCTACATTTTATGTACAAATTATCATCTTAAAGATTTAGAAAATTTACATGGTCACTACTGAACAGCAGGGGAGTAGAAGCTGAAGGGACACCATATGAATGGGCTCTTTTGGGTAAAGCTGTGAATGTAAGATTACTTGGGTCTAGTATGGGCTTACATCTTGTGTTTTCTTTGGAATTACAAAGAATCTGGTAAAATATCCAACTCCTTGCTGGTCTGCAAGACTGCCTAGATAGATTCTTTCTAAAGAAGCATCTGCACCTCCTTCCCTGCTGCTACTTTCTGTTCCGATATGCCATCTAGCAAGGGTGGGTAGGATGGTGGCGGCAATCAGAATTCAAAGTTATAGCTTTTGGCTACCACTTCCTTTATCCAGACATTGTAAGTAACTCTGATCCAAGCTGGAGCACATACGGAACATTCTTCCCTCACCACCATACACCTATAGTTGGTTAAGAAGTGAGCCAAGACTGCTGTTCCCTGAGGTGGGGCTGTCTATGGCCTCTCTGAAAGTACAGTAGAGAGTCGATCATCTGAACGTTGATTATCAGAAACGTCAATTATCAGAACCAGTCTTCCAAAGTTTTTGGGTAGGAAAAATCATAAAGTCTGAATATGTAAACATTTTACGTATTTGCTTAAGCATGTAATTTGAGCATGTAGCCAGCTCGTGTGTGAAAAATATTCTTTATTGTCCACTGGAATCATAGAATGTTTGACAAGTGTATTCCTGCATGCAGAAAAAAAAAACAAGATTTTAGAAGTTTTTTATCTGGTTCAATGATATGTTTGCTTATCCGAACAATCTGATAACCCGAAGTACCCTAGGTCCCAATTAGTTTGGATAATCGACTCTCTACTGTATAGAGGACCTCAGACTCTGTGCCAGTACCCCTGCTTGGATCCAGCTGAGTCCCAAAAGATTCTCTGGGGCTGGCATTGCATGCTTTTTCAGAACTAGGATTTCAACAGACTCTACTGCTTCTTTGTGAAGTAGTGTGAAGACTGAAATTTCACACTGCAGCAGAAAAGGATTGCCCCTTCTCTTTTTTAATTTCAGGAGGTTGCCAATTTCCAGATGAAACAATGCCTCAGATGTGTAAGTCTGTAAAAGGCACCTTGACATTATCTTTGAATGAGGTAAGGCATTGCCAGGATTAGCATCATACAACTGTACCAGATCCTGCCATCTCGGCAAGACATAAGGCACTCAGCCATAAAGTTGATAAAGGCAGAAGCACTGGAGGCCTGGGCTTTAATTCTCTTGTTACAGTCACTATCACACATCTCCTATATGAATTTTTTTTCTTCATCCAAAGTCTCACTAAAAGCAAAATATTTCTCTAAAGATGTTTAACATCTACATGTATAACATGGAGGATGCAAACACAAGCTTTGGCAGTCTATCCAAATTCCATTTTTCCTGGTCTGATGGTGGAGATCTGCATTTTCAAAGCTGCATTCCTTTTTATTCTGTCTACTAAGATAGTGACACCAGGATTGGAAATCATTGCTCATAGCAAACATTTCTCAGTGGAACAGAACATAATGCCCACTTTCCTAGGGATAGTTGACATGGCATCAGAATGGACACCATGTATTAACAACATCCTCGACCTTGTATGGCCCCGACACAGGAGCACTGCTCTGCTTGTCTAAACTTTCTGAAATCTACTCTAATGTGCACAGTAAGACGCTGACTGATTCGACTCAGCTAGAGCGTCTTCTGCGTGGAGACATGTGTGAATGGGCATACCTTCGTTGAAGGTTGTGCGTTAGGGCTGGCAACTCAGCACATAAAAATCAACTGCCAATCATTAGCGGACCAGAGTTCCGTTGTGGCGACCCCTAACCGGGAAAAGCTGAAAGATACATGGACCCCCCCCCCCATTTTTCTGCACAAATGTAAAGGTCACATTCAAAGGAACTAAACACAAAGTTAAATCTGCATTCCATTAATGCCTTTTTGAGATGTTTGGTGGTAGTACGCTGCCATTATGGTTTTACTTTCTGATAAAATAATATCTTTTATGGGAAAATGACACTTTAAATAATCCCCACATTTCTTTTTTGTGCTCACACCCTTCCTGCTGTGTGACTGAAGGGTATGACTAATGATGACCTTCTACCCAAGTAAAAAAAAATACTATTAATGACTGCTGATTTAAGATAAGAAAAATATAAATTAAATTACTTTAATGGAAATCCTTACTTTAACTGAAATTACATTAATCGAAACCTTTACTTTATTTAACAAAGACATTCTAATTAAATAAAAACATGTTCCAGGCATTGCACTGCAGTATTTTTTATATTATTCATAAAACAATACTTACTTATTCTTCAATCTCTGCCCTCACATTCCAATGGACATACTCCTTTCCACGTTTAATAGTGGAAATGCTATGTTTATTTCTGAAAAGGGAAAGGATATGCCTTTATTATTATTTAAAACATTCTATTTGAGATAATGGCATTTACTAGACATATAATTAGCACAGAAAATTATGACAATGAATTGATATTTGCGATGATGCAAGTGCTAGAGGGTGTGCATGCTATGTCCATCAACCATGCCAAACAAGTGTTTTTTTATTTTTCCTTTACATTTCAAGGCCATTTAATGCTATAAACAGTATTTTTTTTAGCTGGCCTGACTGGTCAAAGAAAGCAGATGGAAGAGGAGGATGACGCAGTGGTTGGGCCAAACAAATCTCAGAAAGAAACACTGGGTTGACTTAGGGAACAGGATTGTTACTTACCATGATGGCACTACTGCTTTAAACAAGGTTGCAGTCTACAAAGCAAGACCTAGCTGAGGCAACTCTAAGGCTAGACCCCATGCAGAAGGTAAGGGCTGTGGAGGAAACTTCAATTGAAAAGGTGTCTGTGGAACAACGGCCTGTCCAACTGATGGTGGTTTGACTAATGGGTAAACCAGTTTCCAGTACACCAACATCAGATAGGTGGATGCTAGTAGAGCCACTGCTTGTGGAACTGATACCTGCAGCACTCACATCAGGTAAAACAGTAACACTCGAGAAATGTTTGCAGGATAGATATCTGCATAGAAAAGTTCCATATAGCCGACATCAAACATCCAATATACTGTTAAACCTCAAATGTCATATTTGTTGTCCCCTTTCAGTGTCATACTTTATCCTGGGGGGGCTTTTTTTCCTGGAAAGGAAGAGAGGTCAAAACAGCTACTGGAAAAGGGTGAGGTGCTAAAGAAGAATTCACCCACACACCCTGAAAAAATGGTTCAGTTTATCAAGTGTAGGCTAGCCTCTGACTATAATGGGGGCTTAGTAACCATAAATGTGGGCAGTTAGTTTCTAGCTCTACCTTTTATTCAAATAACTTTTGCAATGTTAGAAGCCATGCAGCTAAACAGCATGCTGACTTGTGATGGTTCTTGCACCACTCTTCTGATTTCTTGTGTTCCCTATGTGAGATTTTTAAAAATGATTGTGACCAGGAAGTTGGGGCAGAGGAACCCTATTCTAGCCTCTGTAATTTTTGTGTCATTAAATAATTTTGAAAGGCCTTTCTATTGTGCCTTTTCATGGTGAAGATAAACCTGCAGCATACCATTCTTTGGATGTCATGTTAGACACAAATAAATTAGCTGCCTCCTGAATGATACTTAAATACAAAGTGAAATTCTGGGCCTTTGCCTTTGTCTGAAGGATTTCAAGCCTGCATAATGTATAGCACTTCTGATGATTCCCTGCTTTGTGAAAAAGTAAACCTATATATTGTTTGTCTATGACAGAGCTGCTTTCTGTCTTACCTGCTCCATTTTGTTTTCTGTTTTATGAAATCTTAACCTGGTGGTTTTGTTCTGTATGAGAGACAGACACCTAAATTATTTAGCTCAGGATTTCACGTTTTTTCATTGGGTAATTTGAACAGTTTCCTGAGTGATACTTAAATAGAAAGTGAAACTCTGGGCCTTTGTCTTTGAAGGATTTCAAGCTTGTACAAGGTACAGCACTGCTGGTGATTCCCTGATAGGTGAGAAAGTAAAGTTGTATTTTTTGTCTGACTGATAGAGCTGCTTTCTGTCTTACCTGCTCCATTTTGTTTTCTGTTTTAAGAAATCTTGGCCTGGTAATATTATTCTATGCGAGACCGACACAAATTATCTATGCTCATACTTCACAAGTTTTTTTCATTGGTTAATTTGAACTGTCTCCTGAGTGATACTTAGGGTTGCCAGCTGTAAATTTGAACTCATGAAGTCCGCTTTTTTTGTGTGGAGAGGAGAAAGTAAATGTATCCTGCTCGAGCGGGGGCGTGCGATACACTACTAGCTACTACACAACAATGAAATGCTTTTAACTTCAGTATTCCTGGTAGCTACATAGTTTAGACAGTACATACATTAACTTAAGTGGCAGTGATATAATACAAATGGACAAATTTTATTTTCTTTTCTAGCTATCATTATCCTACCAACTACCAAGCAGTGACAAAAGAAATCTTATAGCAAGATTTAAAATGCTTAAGCACTCTGCCAACATTGCCCAGTGTTGCATTGTAGTACACTCAGACTGATTTTAGAACTTCACCATGCAGTGTAATACTGCTAGCAATTAGTATTGTTGTATTATCCTCATCTACTATGTTGAACCGTATTCCATGAAACAAATTGTGCATCTTGCTTTTTGGGCACTTACAGTTACCCAACATTATTTTGCTTTTACTTGATTCTGGACCACATTGAAAAATAAAACTATCTCTTTGCCATGTTCAGAAAATGGCAATGCATCTTTCTTAGATCTAGAGGCTTGAGTCATCTTTCATTCAGTCTTATTGCCATTTTACAACTGCATAGCGGTCCAGTCTGCATCTTATTGTTGTAGGAAGTTACCTGTTTTAACCAAAACATTAATGAAACTCTTTAAAGTATGTGTGCTTTTCTGAGATTATATACTTTGAAAGTTACATAAAACATGTCACCTGTTAGAAATCCATTCATCCACAACCCCTTTATCCCATTTTTGCATATGTGACATGTAAAGAAAAAGAGTGGGAGGTCAGTCGGACCCAGTACAAGATCTTAAGTACTAGCATCTGAAATGTCACACTAGGGGCAGTAACACTTAGCTCAATTCAATACAGGTGCAGCCAAGGACTGAAACTTCCTAATCCAAAGTGCAAAGCGGAAAATATGTTACATCTTAACAACTGAGTACCTGTCCGCCCCAGTACAAACAGTATTTGACAGAACTTTCAAAATGCAAGGGAATGTTAAGATCATCATTTCTGAATGAGCAGTAAAGTGATGTTATTGACTTAAACGATCTTATAATCAAAACTTACAATTTTTTAATAGCAAAGATAACTACTTACATTTTTTTGGGATTTTTTAATCAGATTTACCACCATGTGCACAGGCTGCTAGCTCTTGACCTTTTATCTCCATGGATCATCCATAATTAGGTTTAGGAACATAGAAAATAAATAACTGGAGAAAAATGCACTATATTGACACTTTTCATCAATACTGGTACTTACATCTGCAGCAGCCTAGCAGTGCAATTAGTGCCGCCTGTGTTCAGTGGGTGGTCCCATCAGCTGATGTCACTGTGATGTCACAAAATAGGTGGGGCATGGGCAGGAGAGGGGGTGGAAATGGGTGGAGTTGTGTGATGTCCAGAGAAACCTGGCAACCCTAGTGATACTTAAACACAAAGTGAAACTCTAGGCCTTTGTCTGAAGGATTTCAAGCCTGCATAAGGTATAGCACTGCTGGTGATTCCCTGCTAGGGTTTCCCACCCACCTGTTTGTTGGTCTTTTTAAACCTGGTGATTTTAAGCTTTCCAGCCCTACTGTAAATTGAACTTAATCAGCTCCTCCCTTTCTACACTAATGCTTATATCTTGAATCTTTTATTTGAATTATTTAGTTGCCTTTCCTTGTGCTTATATCGAAAAAGTGCATTTTGCCTCTTATTGTCTGTTGTACTGATTTACTTCATCTGAATTCATTATCCAACTAGCTGTTGGATACATTAGTGTATTTTTACACTCTGGCAAGCACTTGTTTTCTCATCAAGGTTAATGGATTTTCCTTCTGTGCACTGAGAAGTAGTCAAGGAGACTTCTGTATGTAGTTTTTTTGGCTGGAGAGCTTATTAAATCAGATTATTTTAGTCCTTTTATAAATTCTATACAATTGAGTGGCTATTGGCGCATTTATACAAACTGATGTACTTTTATTGAATAATCACACTTTAATGAGCTGTTTGAGGTACAAGTTTGTTTGTGGTAACACTTCACTCCGGACACTCTCTTAATCTGCTTTTACATTAGGAGGACTAGGATTATTCATCTAGTGGCTGTAGGTGTTTACCTGGTCTTTCTGACCTGGGAAACTCACAAAAGGGCTCCAAGTATTGTTTTCTTTGCACTTCACTTATATACTGTGACTGCACTTCAGCAGTTTAAAAAAAATACTGTTTGCTGCTGCTTTGCACTGTATTTTACCAGTGCATTTGTTGCACTTTGACTGGATTTCACACCAACTACTGCTTTTACTTAGTTTTTAAGAAAAGATCTGCTTCTGCTATTTTATTCTGTTGCTACTATTAATTCAAGAAGAAAACTGTGCCGTTTTAAAAAAAAAAAAATCAATTATCCTACTTTTTTCCTGTTGTTCTGTTGCACTGTTGGCGGTTGTATAGATTGGATTCAGACTGGCTGAATTCAGTTGTTGTAGCCTGAGCACTAAAAATCAGGATATTTTTTTTTGGAGAAGCCCCTCTGTACCCTCGTGGCAGGAGTGTACAGTAGGACTATAACTAGTTCAGGGCTCAGTTTTAGCTACTTCATTGGTGCAGGGCTCAGTTTGGGCTATTTCATTGGTGCAGGGCTCAGTGAGCTATTTCAATCATTTCTTTGTACTAACTGCTTTGCTCTTCCTTGCATGTTGCGCACCATCAAGCATCACCATGTGGGCGGGGGATAACTCTCGATAGTTATAGATGCAAAAGCACCAGTAGGAGTATATTTCCTTACAAGTGGCTTCTAGCTAGCAGAGCAGTTCTCGAATAGCTCTCAGCTGTTCAGTGAACCACCCAGCAGAGAATATACCTCTTGCCTATCAACATCAGACCTTAAGGATCCCTTATTGTACACCCCATAGGTTAGTCACCCTAAAATAGCTCACTGCAGAAATACCAGGTTCAAAACTTGCATTATGGTCAGTTTCCTTCTGTTTCTCCTGCCATCCTGGTGGGCATGTTTTTTTTTGAGGCAGTGCAGCAACAGCATCATGTACACTGACAACCCCTTACTCCTGAATCACTCAAGTACAATTTGCGAGAGATGCTCTTACAATAAGACTATGGAATCACTGCTCTCTTGCACCCAGAACAGCAACACTAAACAGGTTGTCAGCTCACACACCATGACTCTTATTCGTAATATGCACCCAACACATAAACCTTCATATCCAGAGGTACTCTCCAGAAACCTACCTAAACACCAGAGACCTCCAAAACACAAACATGCTACACTTAACAAAACACCCAAAGCACCCAATACACATAAAAACACTAGCACCTGTGTCTCACCAAATATGCCCTTAAGGCAATACACAACTATTCCAAATGCTTCAGTTATAGTGAGACATACAGATGTCCCACTCACCAGGTTGAACAAGGAGAAGGTTATGGTCAGCTATACTAAGGTATACACTGATGCCCTGTATAAACATCTACACAAATGTGTAGACATAGCCATGCCAGATAGGATTAAAGCAAGATCCTCAAGAAAAAACAAACCAACCTGGTGGGGTCTAACATTAATAAATTATACAATAAGTGAAAGAAGCTGCTGCCTAAAAATACAAAACTGAGATCCCTTCAAAGAGCAACTATGAAAACAATTTAGAAATCATAGCCAAGGATAACCATAAGGCTTTCTTCAGCTACGTCCACAACCTAAAAGGTAGGAATCAGATGTGTGCTGAACTAACTGTGGATGGCATCACACACACACACACACACACACACACACATTGACCCTGTAGAAATTGCAAACCTGCTGGCAGACAGGATTGGCAAAAATTTCACCCCCCTATCCCCCCAAGCATACCACAAACTGTTTTCATCATCTCCTCCTCTCTGCATCTCCAAAGAGAAAGTCATACATTCTCTCTCCAAGGCTAAGAACACAGCCTCCATGGGACCATACGGCATTCCAGGCTGTGTTCTCAATGTTCTAAAACAAGAGCTAGCTACTCCACTAGGCAGTCTATTCAACCACGGTCTGAGTACTGACTTTGTCCCCACTGAATGGAAAACAGTGACTGTTATCCCCCTCCAAAAAGGCGGCTTGGCAACAGATCCAGGTAACTATAGACCCATAAGTTTAATCAGCCTCATCTGGAAGGTAATGGAACGAATCAAGGACCTCATAAATAAGGATACAGGTGACCTCCAAACCCTGGATCCATCCCAGTTCGGTTTTGTCAAGGGCATGTCGTGCCTGCTAAATGTGGTGGACTTCAAGAATGTGACCAAAGCCATAGACGAGGGCAAAGCCATGCGCACAGCCTATATGGACTTGGACAAAGCCTTCAACATTATCCCACATTTGGGCATCATTGACAAACTAACCCAGTTAAATATCAACTCCTATGTTGTCAAGTGGGTTGCAAACTAGCTCACAGATCGACAACACTCAAAGTGGGAGACTTTACCTCTACCAGCAGACCTGTCACCAGTGGGGTCCCACAAGGGTCAGTACTGAGCCCTCTCTTGTTTGGCATATATTTCTCAGAAGTCCAGGCCAAAACAGAGGCTAAGCAATTTTGTGGATGACTGCAGATTAGGTGCTATCACTGAATCCCCAAGCGATGTCAGTATATTTCAAAAGGGGCTTACACAGACCAACGATTGGTGCCAAAGCCATGGTCAAACTAAATGCTAAAAATGCATCTTCATTCCCTTCAGTAAAAACAATGTCCCTGCTGATTAGAAAATAAACACCACCAAGTACCAATTCAGTACCGAGAGACTTGGCAACACAAGTTAACTGTGACCTCAGTTTTGACCACCATGTGTCTACTGTTGTGAGGAAGGCATTCTACGTTGCTCACCTGATTAGCAAAGGCATCACCTAAAGAGCAAAAGATGTTACAACTCCCCTGTACTCATCCCTCATCAGGCCCATTACTGAATAAAATGCACCCTTTGGTATGCACTGTACCAGACACCTGCAGCAACTTGAGAGACCTCAGAAATTTCTAACAAAGAAAATTCAGGGTCTCCAGCACGTCTTATACTGACAGACTGAAGTCACTGTCACTGTACTGAGTAGCGTATAGACTCCTTAGAGGTGACTTATGTCTGGTTTGTGGGGCTATCTCTGACCCAAATCTAATGGAAATGCTGTACATCAGTAAGTCAAATGGAATTACAGTCACCCATTCCAAGGACCCCAATTTAGCCTGCAACATAAACAGGAACTGCTGGAGAGACAGCTACATCTGTCAGAGGTTACCAGTCCTCTGGAATAGGCTTCCAATCCATATCAAGCAGAGCATCTCCATGAACCTGTTTAAGTGCAACTTGGATGACTAGATGGGAAACCGTAAATTTCTGCCAGGGACTGCCCTGGCTTCTCTCCTTGACATGGGTGGTCCTTGCTAGAAAAACCTTGGGCATAGACGATATCTCTCATCTATTATTATGAAAACAAAAATGAGAGATCAAAGCACGACCAACACAGTAACCAAAAAAGGTCCTTAACATCTGACGTCAAGAACCTTTTTTGGTTAATGTGTTGGCCGTGTTTTGATCTCTCATTTGTGGTTTCATAATTTTTTTTTTCCTGGTTTGAGTCATCTAGTATTCTACTCAGATTTAATGGCTAGGCTTGTAAAGACCCTTGGGTCAACAGCCTAGTAACATCCTATGAACCTATAAACCTAAATTTCTCAGGTGTTGTTGTATAGGGACGACTTCCTTACAGAAGCCATGGCTGCTAAAGGACTAATAGCCTGTGCAAGATGTTCATTACCTTGAAAGATAGTAACAATATTAAAATGGGAGACAAAAATTGTTCCAAGAGAAGAATGCAATGGAAAGAAAGTCTTCAATACAGTAATCTGAAGCAAAGTATGACCTCAGGAAAATAATCATTTCTTGAAGCCATCTTGGCTAACCAGTGTGTGGCCAAAGCTGTGGCAGGAATTGGAACTGAGATGTTCATCATATTGGTCACTGCCGCAGTAGCCTTAGCTATACGGGTTATATCCTGCCAAGGATATAACAGCTGGCCAGCTTCCAAAGCTTCAATGCACCTTACACATACACAATCTAACATGCAGCTTGGTCTGAGCTGACTAAAAAGACAAGTTTGGGCACAAAGCCTTCTGAGGCTTTCTAGGATCGACGGTTGGCCTATGCTTTCCTTTGCTGGGCAGATAAGTTCCCTTTGGAGGAAAAAAAAATCCATTTTCTTAATTTTGTTGACGTTTTATTACTTGCCCCTTCAGGAAAGTTATTTTAAGGACAGAAGCGTTGTGATTTAACAGACTGTTGAGACTGTAATGTACTTTTAGATGGAGCACTTGTAATGTACTTTTAGATGGAGCACTTGTTTTTTCTGTCAGTTTAAAGTGGTATAAAGTAACTGAAAACATTTTATTCTGTGAAGAAATTGTTTATTTCACTTTTATGGGGCTGGCATAGTGTTTTAAAATGCTTTATTACTAAGTTTTACTGTCAATAAAAGTGTTTACCGGCAATTGCTGCTAGTCTTCCCTGGGAAAGAGGCATCATTTACGTCTCGATCATGGAACAAATGACTGGTCCCATAGTCAGTCCCTCTTCCAGCTGCAAAAAGAAAAAAAATAAGCATACAGCCTTTGTCACCATGGCAGGCTAGGAATTTTCCTCAGCTGCAGGTGGGGGAGACTGCTGTGTCGTCTTTTTTTTTTTTTTTTTTTATCTCAGACCACTGGTCTTTTACCCCAAATCTCTCTGGTGTAGCACCTACAGCTACAATGCACTGCGGGTTAGCCATATCCTGTGTGGCTGTTGGGGTCTCCTAAGTGGGCAAGGGAGAGCCATTCTTGTTGGTCCTGGGAGAGGGAACAGGGAAGGCTTCCCTATTGTGTCACAATGCTGCGACCACCCCTGGGGAAGCTGCTTCTGCCATTAGTAACATGGTTGGCCCCATTTTCCTGTCAAAAAGAAACAGAAAAAACAAGCATGTACTGTATCTACTCTTCCTCAAATTTCTCTGGATTGGAGTTGTTTACTGGGTCCAGCTCAGGGTTTATTCAGGCTATTGATCCTTCTTGTAAAATAGTTTCTTGTAAAAGAAAGAGGGATTTCTCTTTTCCTGAAGTTCAAGATTCTGAATCTGAAAAGGAAGTTGCAGGGATGGATACAGGATTTTCTCCTCAGATTTCTGATTTAGACTCAGAGAAAAGCTCAGTTTTTGATTCTACCTGTGAATGGTTCTCCTTCTCTGAGACTATTGCTACAATGTGACAGTGTTTTCAACAAGAGAAAATGGAGGATTCTCAGTCCCTCACAAAATGCTCTGTTGTTACAGAAGGATTTTCCAGAAGTTACACCCATTTGTCCTGTTGTCTGGTTTAGAGGATATGTGTTACTGCCTGCAATTTTCCTGAGAGTCAAACAGCTGCCCCTAAAAAAGCAGATAAGATGTATAGTTTCTTGGTCTTTTAAAATTGTATACACTATTCCCAAACCTGACCCAGCAGCAATGGCTTTAGTGGATTCCACTGCTGCTAAGCACTTAGTTAATTCCAGTCCTACTCTTTCTGATAAGGATGGAAAATATTGATAAGTATGGGAAAGAAATGTATATTTCTGCAACTTTGACTTTCATAACTTTGAATTGTCAGGCTCAAGTTAAAGTTGGTTCTGACACACTGAAAGTATGAGAAATGTTTAATCTGCAGTTTCTTCTTGTGAGGAAAAATCTGCATTAAAAACCTTGGTTCTGTCTACTGCTCTGGTCACTACTCATTGTTTAGCGTGTGTGTACGACTCTGTTGATACTTCTTCCAGGGCTAAGACCACTGGTAGTGTTTTGAAGAAGTTTGCAGGGCTGCATTCTCAGAACCTTCCAGATGATGCTAAAAATTAGATTTTAAATTATCTCTGACAGAGATTTAGTGTTGGCTCCTCTGCTGCAGAGGTGTTCAAAGTGTGATGAAATGAGCAAGCTGATCTAGGAAATCTCTTAAAATTTTTCAGTCTTCCTTTTCTAAATTTTCCAAGGGATTTTCTATCTCTTCATCCACTTTTGGCAAAAAAAAAAAAAAAACAGTATAAACAATCTCAACAAAATACCAGTAAATAGAGGAAATGGATAGGGGTTTAAAAATATGTCTAGAAACTTCCAAAACCAAGGACAGTCCAAAAAGTCTGAATGACTATTCAAGAGTCCCTCCCACCCTGGCCCCTTTTTTTCTTCAAGAAAGTCTGAATCTCCATTTTTCTCTTTGGCAACAAATAGTTTCAGACAAATGGGTTCTGAAAATCATTCATCAATGTTACAGGTGGCAGTGGGGGAATTCCACCTTTCCGGTGGGGGGGTCAGTCCTCATTCTCTAGATCAAACTCTTATTTCTACCAGTTCTTCATCACATGCTGTCCCAAGGAGTGACAGAACCAGCTCCTCCTTCCCAGTTGGGGAAGGTGTTTTATTCCAGAATGTTCCGAAGGCCAAAAAAAGAAAGAAAATTCTTGGAGACCATTTCTGGATCTTTATTTATCATCACAACCCTATTCATCCAGACTTCAGATGTTTAAGGTTTTATGCGTCTGGATCACATTATCAGTTCGGACTTACTCTCTGGACTACCCAATGCACCAAGAGTGTTCACAAAATGTCTAGCTCCAGTTATAGCTCTCTGCAGACTACAGGGTATCATACTTCAACAACTTGCTTATCTTTGCAGAGTCTTTTTCAAAGTGTCAGGAATCTCTCTCATGATTGAGATCTCTTATACAAGCTGAGATTCCAAGAGAACATTCAAAAGTTTTTATTGACTCCTTCACACAGGATTGTACTGAAGGGCTGTCAGCTAGACACCTCAGTTCAAAGAGCTTTTCTCCCAAAGGAAAAAAAAATAGATCTTTATTTATATCTTATTCTAAGGCTTTCCACTCAGACTTTGGTCACTATGAGGGAATACCTCAGGATTTTGGTTCTTATGGCATCTATGATACTCCTGGCAAGATTCTACATGAGAAAGATAGTGTTATCTGAAATCTGTTTAGGCCCATCATCAGCATCCTTTATCTTGTTAAATCCCAGTGCTGGGCTTGTCAGACAAAAAATCGTTTGGTGGAGGGAAAGGATATCCTTAAATCCAGGTCTCCACTTCTCCCTCACTGCTCCAAAGCAGTCACCAGAGATGCTTCAGACTTTGCTTGGGAAGCAGTTTCAGGAGAGATAAACATGCAGGGGTGGGTGTAAGACACCAAGAACAGACACAAACACATAACAGGAAGATGTTTACCCTGATCAAGTCACTCTACATCATGAACCATCTTTGGTCCCGTCCCCCCCCCGAGACCTCTTCATCTGGTTACAAACAATACCACAGTAATTTCTACATCAACAAGCAAGGGGAAACCATATCGTACCTCCATTGTAGATTAACGGTGTTAGTTTGGAATACAGCTTCACAGCACAATTTCACTCTCCAGGAATCCTATATTCATTTGAAGCAAAAGTATGTGGCACACAAGCTAATCAGGCCAGGGGAGACCCTCATGAATGGAAACTAGATCATGGGATCTTCCAAGACTTGATCCAGCTGTAGGGAGTTCCTTGAGTAGACCTCTTTGCCTCCGCCCAGAAAGATCACTGGCAAGATTCTGTTCCATGACTCCATGCAAGAAGGCCTGGAAGACGATAGCTGTTTCTTTCCCTTGGACTGGAATGTTCCTTTATGCTTTTCCAGCCTTTCCCCTAATATCCAGGGTTTGTTTGTGTCTTTTGGCTTTTCCCGGTTAGGGGTCGCCACAGCGGAACTCCCATCCGCTAATGATTGGTAGTAGATTTTTACGTACTGGCTTGCCGGTCCTAACGCACAACCTTCAATGAAGGAAGGCCCATTCACGCATGTCGCCACACAGAAGACACTCTGAGAATCGAATGGGCAACGTCTAACTGTGAGGCAACAACGCTACCGCAGCACCTCCTTCAGAAGGAATCACCCAAGATCATTACGGTAACTCCCTTCTGGCCCAGGCATCCATGGTTCTCCCTTCTTTTGGAAAAGGGTTTTGCATAAGAGGCCTCCAAGAAAACCACTGGCCCATCCTTGGGATCTTAATTTTGTGTAGAGAAGCTAACACTTGCTCTATTTGAACCAGCTAATCTGGCTAACTCTAGGTTCTTAACCAGGAAATCAGTTTTACTGATTGCTCTGATATCTGCGAGAAGAGTATCTATGTAGCGAGCTTTTATGGTGGATCATCTCTATCCCATTTTCCAAAAGAACAGGGTTTCTTTGCGAACGAATCCTTCTTTTATGCGTAAAACAGTATGCGAGTATACTTTAAGCCAAACTATCCATCTCCCCATTTTCCTGTGTGAACCCAAACATGAGGGTGAAAGGATATTCCATATCTTGGATGTGCACAGACAACTCAGGTACTACCTTGACAGAAGTAAATCTTTCAGATCTTTGGATCGATTGTTCATTTGGACAGCCTGTGTTAAAACAGACTATTTCCAAATGGTTGTCTACAGCTATTACCTTTTGTTACAGCAAACAAAACAAAACTATTCCAGGCAGGGTCATGGCCAACTCTTCCAGGGCCATGGCTTCATCTATGGCTTTTTTTAAAGGGATGGATTCTAGAACTATTCTAGAAGCTGCTGCTTGGTCCTCTGTACATACTTTCATAAAGCACTACTATAAGCTTGTTTTCTTCTCTAAATCCAGATCAAGCTTTGCTAGGACAATTCTCCAGGTGTTCTTGGACTCTTCTCCTAAGGTAATCAACCCATACAGCAAAGGCTACTGCAGCAGTGCTCAATATGTTGAACACAGTACAGCTGTGCAAGTTAAACTTACTTAACAGTAGCTTTTTGAATGATCACTGTTGCAGTAGCCACTCCCACCCTCCATCCCCCTTGTTTTGTGGTGCATTTTCTATGTCATTGTGCAGATATTTGTTTTTTGTTGTTCTTAGCATTTTACTTTCAGGGCGCAGTCTACAACTCACTGCTGGCAGGAAATCTCTCTGGGGCTTTGCAGCCAAACTTGTTTTTTTTTGTCAGCTCAGGCTGCCTGACAGTTTGGGTGCATGGAAGGTTTCCTGAAGCTTCAGAAACTGGTCGGCTGTTATATCCTTGACAGGATATAACCCATATAGCTAAAGCTACTGCAGCACTGATCATTCAAACATACTGTTATATGTTTAAGTTATACAACTGTACTTTCTTCTACCGCAAAGCATTATGGGAAACGTGGACAGGGTTCTGAAGCTTTGGAAATGTTTGTGTGTTGAGCAGTTCTAACACCTGCACTGTCACTCCTGTCTGTTCCTGTTGCTACAGCTCTATAAAATAAGAGCTGAGGTCTCAAAAATTATATCACATGAAAATTTAAAGGGCATTTTTTTAATTTAATTGCTGATATATCTGTGTATAAAATGGCAAAGTTCTGTGCTAAAACAGCTGACAGTACATGTTTATTAAGGTTCAGGACTCTATAAAAAGAATCTTCCAATTATAAAAAGAATGTACTGGCTGGCTGAATTTCTTGACGGCTCGTTTTCAGCCCTTTACACAAGTGTTAGACAGTTTCCTTAATATAATTCTTTTTAAGAGGCTTTAAGCATCCAGCATATATCTGTATTTGTCCACCAAAGGCTTTCAGATAATTTGATTTGTATGGAATGTTATACCACAATGAACATTTTGAACAATGTTTGTTGAAACTGGGATTTGGAACAAAAAATATGTATCCCTCTTCTGAGGCAAATTCAGACACTGCATTTCCTCTGTAATGTGTGCATAGCTGGATCAGTATGCTTATTCACAACAGCCACTGAATAAACATTAATAACCTTGCAAAAACAGCATTAACTTTGTGTTAATGAAATGTATATTAGTTTGCCTTTGCAAAACAAACTCAACATGAAAAAAAAATCTAACAGTAAGAAGCCTCAGTGCATACTTATTAGTGCCATTATTTGCAATTTACAGAAAAAATACACAAAATATGCTCAAGCTAACATTCCATAAAATATCTATTATTGGCATAAACATTGCAATGCCTTATGGGATTATTTTGTTACTTCTCAAGAGTTCCATACTTTTTGCATGTTCTATTCATTATCTATGTGTCTACTCTGAATTCCTCACTACCTTCTTTATTAATATCACGCAGCACTGTACTCAATCAATATCCCTGCGGAATTCCATATGTATTACACAATAATTACACCCAATTTCAGTTGCTTTAGATATGAGCTAAATGTACTCGGATTATAATTCATATTTCTATAGTGATTAAATATATGAATATCCTAATTAGAAACAGTAAAAAAATGCATAGGATTATGGCTGCATAAATAAGTCTCTGTCAAAGCTGATGGTTTCATTCTGTATTTATCTGAACAGGAAGTATTATGCAACTCAGTGGCAAAAATGCAACTACCTAGCATCACTTCAAATGTAGCCTTGTTTTAACGGAGTAAAGTCAACAGGCAGGCTATAGCTTCGCTGACTTGAAACATGCTCTTTTCCTTGGGGGAGAGTGTCGGCATAAGCAACTGCAGAGCTTATCTCTTGTGGAAACTGTGGTATAGCTAATGAATCTTCTCAGAGCTCCTTGAGGTCTAGGTGGTGAAGTGGATGCAGTCTACCTCTATTACTGGCACTGCCCAATGCTACTGTCATGTGTTTTTCGGTTGCTGGGGTGGTATACAGTGACCATAGTAGCAGAACAGAGATGAAAGTTAAAAATGCTATGCTGCAGTCCTAGCCCTCACCATGGACCCTTCCTGAAGCACGCTGTCAAGCTCCATAAGACGGGAGTAGGCCACTAGCTATTCGTTATCAACTCCATGACATTCAATCATAATTACAATTCATTAGCTTCTAGGATCACTTATCTCTCTGCCTTTGCATGCTGGCACCCTCCACAGATAAAAAACGAGTATAAGATTGAAAAGTAAAATGCACCTTCACTAAAAAAAAAAAAAAAAAAAAAATACAGCTGACTCATTAGTGACAAACTATCCAAAAAGATGAAGTGATTTGACATATTTGCTAGATAAAATATTGTCTCATACACTTCAGACATTTCTGATATTTTTGTCACAAATTTAATAGCTACTATAACAGCACCAGTGCTTGTACAACACTCCCACTGTATGCCCCTCCACCCCACCCCAAGCACCACGACTGGTCCCACGGCCGGCCTTAGGCATAGACAAACTAGGCAACCGCCTAGGGCACCATACAGGCCGGCCAAGTAAAGGGCGCAGTTTGTGTTTGTTTATTTTAATTAATTTACTTTTCTTATTATGTGAACGCATAATAAAGGTACATGAATTAAATGTATAAATAAACCATAGGGTACCGAACTGGGGGGGGGGGGGGGGTGCCCTCCAACTTTTATACCTGCAGCGTGGCCAGGAAGCTTCAACAACAATAGATACAAAAAATCTTTGTTCCACTACCTTTAAGGAGAATTACATGCGTGTCATATGCACGTACACCGACACTGATATAAAGACTGCTCTGGGGCCGTGTGGGGGACCTGAAAAGCAGCAGGACTGCCTGAAACAGGTGAGACATTTAAATGGAAGCAATAGTCAAATTCAAATGTTGTAAAACTCCCAAAACAACTTAGGAAATGCACAGTGCAACATGATGTGCATGCACCCTGTGCTTTGCTGTTCCCTCCCCAAAACTAGATACATTGGCATAGAAATGATAAAAGAATGTTTTGTGTTAGAATCCCATCACTTACCGTTTCAATTAAGCAGTGGACGTAATGCCAAGCCAAAGAGCCAATACGTATCTTACATAACTGTTAAGAAAAATACTTATACCCTTTATGTAGATTTAAGGTAAACTTGAGTTAAAATCGGCTCATTCCTCAACATTGAACAGATGCTGAGCTATTAGCAGCTCTATGTAAAATCAGAATTCCATACTTTGCAGAATGTCGTTTGTTAGCATTTTGGAGTTAATTTTCTAGCACAGGAATTGAAATGTGACCAGTTTTGTTTTGTAAATTTGTTGTAGTTCGGATGCTGCAGGCTATTTGCTACATTTTGGAGCTGTGATTCAATAATTTTCTTATAATACAAAGGAAAAAGAAAGTGACTAATGGGGTATTTAAATGCTGCTGATTTGATGGACGTTTTGAATTAAATGTAGAATCTCTGCATGTGATGACAGAATAAGCAATCATTTAGTTTACCTCTGAACCTACCCCTTGAATATGCCATCATTGTAAGGTCATTTGTATTGCTCAACCCATATTCATTTCCAAAACAACTTTATGGGTGTTCTATGCCGCCTTATATTTCCTCACAGCTTCTGCAATCTACATTTTTTCCAAAAGTTGTTCATGAATCCTCACTTTTCTGCACCTGAATTGCTCAGATCTTCCCACAACCTCAATTAAAATGTTTTTCACACGTAGTTCATTTTCAGAAAGGTATTAAATCTCTTGGGCTATCAACTTTAAAATTCCTGAATATTTCTATTACATTTTTCCTCACCCACAGTTCAAACATCTATATCCTACATTTGTTTGCTCTCTCTTCTTACTGCTTTTGCTGTGAACTGTATGTTCACATAGACAGCTTCAGCAGTGAACTGTATGTTCACATAGACAGCTTCATCCTTTCTGTCTTTGGTGTCTGCATAATGGCAACACTTAAGGTGGGATCGCACTGTGTGTGTAAAGAGAGGTACAAATGTTTTTCTTTGTATTGGTAATCCCGTTTGTGTGTCACAGCATAACAGGTAGTTATGTACTCACCATAACAATCGATGTATGTGGTCCATCTCACCTCACATTCTTTACTCACGGGTTCTTGGCTCCGACTCGGCCAACTTATTTTCTACCACGAAGTCTCTAATTGGCTGGGCTAACCTGGTATCCCAAGATGCACCTCTCCCTAGCCCCAGATTTAGTTTGCAGCCATCCCTACCATACCCCACACACACAACTGCCACTTGAGGGAGCTCCAGCCTGAAAGGAAAGAAAAAACAACTGACATTGAAGGGTTCTCAGAACCAATTTTCCTCCAAATCCTATAGGAAGGGGGCAGGTGGAAGGGTATGTAAGAATGTGAGGCGAGATGGACCACATACATCGATCGTTATGGCGAGTACATAACTACCTGATGTTATGTGGTCCTATCTTGCCTACATTCTTTACTCATGGGACAGCGTTCCCAGCACCTCTATCCTGGGTGGCGCATAGGAAAATACTCCTGAGAACCGTGGAACCAAAGGAAGCCCAGCCTCTAAAAGCCACGTCCAACTTGTAATGAGTAATAAAGGTGTGCGGAGAAGCCCAAGTGGCCGCAGCACAAATATCATCCAATGAAAGCCTAGCATGGTATGCTATTGATGTAGACACTGCACTGGTAGAATTAGCTTTAACAGGAAAAGGTAAATTTCTGCCTGCTGACAAATAAGGGAAATACCATCTTTGATCCATTTAGAAATTGTGCTCTTGGAAATGGGACAACCTGTTTTGTTTTCTGAGGACGACACAAACAGTTGATCAGACTTCCTAATATGCTTAGTCCTGTGTAAGTAGAATCTTATTTGTCTGTGCACATCCAGCTGGTGAAACCTAAACTCTGCTTTATTGGAAAAGTTCGGAAAGAACACTGGTAACTCAATAGACTGATGCAGATTAACGGTGGATGACACCTTCGGAAGGAAGGACAGGTTAAGTCTCAGGGAAACTCTGTCCTTATGGAAGGTCAAATATGGAGGCTTAATGGACAAGGCTTGAATCTCTGATACTCTTCTGGCCGATGTAATGGCTATCAGGAAAGCAGTCTTCCAAGATAGAAATTTTAATTCACAGGTGGCAACCGGTTCAAAGGGCGGTGAAGTGATGGCTTGTAACAAAGTTTAGATCCCATGGCATGATAGGTTCTGAAACAGGAGGGCGAAGTAACCAAGCGCCTTTCAAGAAGGCCTTACAAAGTTTATGACCCATAAGAGAAGGCTCATAAGATGTATGAAAGTTGGAAATTGCAGTCAGCTGCACCTTAATGGTAGCAGAAAGCATGGCTAAAAAGTCTAAGACTGACGGAACTGGGGCTGTGAAGGGGTCCAAACCTTGGGCCTGAGCCCAAATGGAGAATCTCTTCCACTTGCTGGAATAAATCCTTCTGGTGGAAGATTTATGAGACGAAGACAAGATGTGTACCACCTCAGGTGAAAAGAAATGTCGTCTAACTAGTGATGGAAGTGGAGCAGCCAGGCTCTCACCCTGAGGGTTCGCAGGGAGGGGTGGAGCTGTCCTGACATATGAATCAGTAGGTCTGGCACTGGGTACAGAGTCCAAGGGCCCTCCACTGCGTACTGCTGAAGAAAGGGGAACCATACTTGTAGAGGCCAGTGTGGAGCAATTAGAATCATCCTGCTTCCCAAGGATATGGCTTTCTGAATCACTCTTGGTAACAGAGGAAACAGAGGGAAAGCATAGATCAGACCGGGGGGGGGCAATCGTGGACTACAGCATCCCTGGGTGACTCCCCCTGTGGGGGGATCAGTGTGAAGTACTTGCTGCATTTGGCATTGAGAGGGCTGGCAAAGAGATCGCAGCAAGACTGACCCCACCGGTTGAAAATTTGAACTGCCACTCGGTCGTTCAGAGACCACTCGTAAGGCATCAGAATAGCTCTGCTCAGCCTGTCCGCTATCACATTGGTCTTTCCCAGAATGTGCGTTGCCAATAAAAACCATTGGGAAGACACTGCCCAATGCCACACTCGCATGGCCTCTCTGCAGAGGGGATAAGACTTGGTTCCCCCCTGCTTGTTCAGGTACAACACGGACATGTTGTCTGAGTGAATTGCAATCGTTCCCCAAGGAAGAGAGCTCTGGAGTGCCCGCAACACTAGTAACACCGCTCTCATCTCTAGAACATTGATGTGCAGGTGAACCTCGTGATCTTGCCACGTGCCTTGGACCGTCCTGCCAAGATAATGCCCCCCCCACCCCATCTGGGAGGCATCGTGGTCACCGTGGCCACTGGAGACATAGGAATCAAGCTCCTCCCTTTGTCCAGATTGATGGAGCATAGCCACCAGTGGAGGTCCTGTTTGAACCATTCCGTGAGATGTATCAAGTGGGAAAGAAGAAGTTTCTGAAAAGACCACTGGGCCAAAAGGAGCCACTGTAGGACCCGCATGTGTAACCTGGCTCGAGACACCAGCATGATGGTGGCCGCCAATGGAACCCAGGAGCTGGAGAACTAACCTGGCCTGAACTTTGAGGGGCAACAATGCATGAATCTGAGACTGCAGCACTCTTATTCTCTCTTGTGGCACAAAGGCCCGCATTTGAATAGAGTCTAGCTTGGCGCCTATAAAAACAACACGCTGTGAAGGCAGCAAGGCAGACTTTTCCCAGTTCAAGTTAATTCCTAGTTGGTGACAAAGTGTAATGGTAGCCTCCCTGGCTTGAATAAGGAGATGTCTGGTGGGGGCGGTGAGAAGCCAGTCGTTCAGATATGGAAACAACTGGAATCCCTGACGTCTCAGATGAGCCGTCACCACTGCCAAACACTTGGTAAACACCCTGGGAGCTGTGGTGAGACCAAAGGGCAGGACACGAAACTGGAAGTGACTGGCTCCCAGCTGGAAGCGTAAATGAATCCTGGATGCCTTGTCCATCTTGATGTGGTAGTAGGCATCCTTGATATCGATGGAGCACATCCATACTCCTTTTTCCAGCAAGGAAAAAATGGACTGAAGAGTGACCATTTGGAACTTGGACTTTAGAATGTAGTGATTCAATCGGCTGAGATCCAGAATGGGCCTCAGGTCCCCTATTCTTTTCAGCACCAAAAAGAGTCTTGAGTAAGTTCCTGATCAAATATGGTCTGAGGGGACTGGTTGGATGACTCCTTTTTCTAGCAGCTTTGAAACTTCTAGTGCTGCTTGATCCCATTGACTGGGTGGAATGTCCGTGATTCTTTTGACTGGAGGGGGTGTTGATAAAAAGGGGATGGTGTAACCTCCGGTAACTATTCGAAGCACACAACGATCCTGGGTAATGCTTTCCCAGGCTTCCGGATGCAACAAAATTCGGCCCCCGACTGGCTCTTTAACAGCACAGTCGGGCAATGCCTCAGGAACGCTGAAAGGAAGACCGGTGAAAGGAATCGCGATCTCCCTAGTTGCCGGGGCCTCCTCTGCCTCTAGGACGGCGTCTTCCAGAATAATTTCCCCCTCCTCTGCCTCTGGAGGGGGACTCACTTTGAGTGGCAGGGAAAGACCTCTGTGACTTCTTGGACCACATTTTCCCTCCTCTGAGCCTTGGGGTAAGGCCTAGAAGGAAGAGAGAAATGGGCCCCTATGGCAGATGGGGTCTTCCCCTCCTGTTCGCATATGGTGAGGGCGTCTCACTTTGGTCCCGAAGAGCGAGGACCCATCAAAGGGGGCGTCAGTGAAGGAAGACTTAAAGGCCTCTGCGAAATGACACAGGCGCATCCAGGCTTGCCTTCTGAGAGCTACACCTGAGCTAGCTGCCCTACTCGCCCCTTTGGCTGCATAGGATGAGCCTCATGGACGAGTTGACAACGGAACCAAGGGTAGACAACTGGGCGTTAACAGTCTGCGCTACCACCTCAGGCAGGTTACCCGTCAGAGTGTCTCCTAGCTCCTTAAGGAGATCTCTCTGGAGCCGAGTAGAATGACAAAGATAATTCAGCGACCGCAATGTAAAGGTCGCTGAAGACAGGGTACACTTCCCGTACCAGTCCATACTCTTGGACTCCTTGTTAGGAGGATGGACGGAAGAAGCCTCTGCAACTTCCCACTGAGTGGCTGCCGCTACCACCAAGGCATCTACAGAAACCCCTTTGGTCAGGAACTCTTTCCCCGGGGGAGCAGAAAAACTTATTTCCACGGAATCAGGGGTCTCCCACACCCTTTGAAAAATCAAATCCAGGAGTTCAAAGGGTGGAGATACCCAGGAGGCAGAGGGTTGAGCTCCTAAGGCCTTGAGGAATACCAACTCCTCCCTCAGAGGGGGTCTTGGAAGGCCAGTCGCCTCTCTGCCTCAAAATCTCCAGGATGTCGGAGAAAGAGACATCATCGGAGGATGACTTGGGGGATCCCTCAGACTCCTCGAGGTCGGTATCAGAAGTGAGGGACTCGTCCTGGGAGTCTACATGACTCCTCTTGCACAACTTCTTTCTAGGGGGCTCCTCAGGCACCAACTCTGAGGGGCCCTCAGAAAGTTGGGGACCGCTCATGGGGGTATCCTCAGACCTTCAGGCTCAGCCATCCACAGACAGGGGTGTGTCAGAGGCTCTAGCCGGGGTATAGGGGGAAGGAGTGACCAATCAGGGTGATGTAACTGACAATCTGGCCAGTGCACTCCTCATGGCCTCGAAGGCAGGTCCCCCGAATCAGAGGACCGACCCATCTCTGAGACCACAACCGGAGTCGGGGTTCCCTGAGCCGAAGCACCGAGAGGGAGACTCGGAACCAACAAGAGTCCCGAGGTATCCCCCTCGGGTCTGACTGAGGAAACCAGAGTACCGAAACCAGAGGACGGAACCGACATGGTTGGAGCAGACATCTGCTCCGATAAACTCGCAAGGGGTATTTGAGCCAACACGAGAACATCACTCGGTGCGGAGCACTCCGGCACCGACTACACAGGGGTGCTCGGAGGAGGAATCATCGGTACAAGAATAGGGACTGGGCCGGAGCAGAGAACAATTTTGCTAACACCGGCAACTGCAGGAGCCTCTGGACCACCCTATCCACATCCAAAATCAGACAGCCTAGAGGATTTGGAGGAAATAGAGGGAGATCGGGATCGCCTACCCAGAGACTCAGGCCTAACACTGGGTGACCGGCTCCAAATAGGTTCCAATAATATCAGGGCTGAGGTCGACTCCAGTACAATGGATACCTCCTGTGGCCCAGAGGACAATGGAGCTGAGGAGGCAGTATCCACTTTCGAAACTTTCTCCGGGGGCTCCGAAGAGGCAGATAGAGCCGGAGATCTTTTCTTGGCCTTGGAAGTCTTAGACTTCATACTAGAAGAAGAGTCTAAGGACTCCTCAAAAGAAGGTTTAACCAGGCCCTTCAAAATCAGCTTATTTTTTCTTTCCTGCAGTACCCTCGGGTTAAAAGTGTGGCAAAAACTGCTGGACTCTTGCAGTTGAATAGCACCAAGACAATAAAAACAGATAGAATGCCCATCTGTGATGGGCATCTTGTAGCCACATTTACAGCATTTCTTAAACCCAGAGGGTTTATGCTCTTTCTGCTCTTTGGACATAATAGTACACAGCACCCACTCAACAGACGACAGACACGAGAGGAAGGCAGGAATACCAAACCAAGAACAACCAAAGAAACTCTAATTTAAACATTTCTTTGGTGCAGCAAGGAATCTAACTACCGACCAACAACACAATTTTACACAAAAAACACACCGGAGAGGACTGGGTCCTCGAATTTAAATGGGCCTAGCCCGCCAAAATAGGGATACCACAAAAAAAAAAAAAACACACAACTCACTCACACAGTACACTCACAATGAAAACTAGCTATTAAAATAGCTTTTTACAGAAACAGACTGCTAAATACTTATGAAAGTATAGAAAGGGTAGTTAGCCACAGCCAAGCAAGACCACGTCCAAACTCTACGAGTGGCAAATGAGATCTGGGGCTAGGGTGAGGTGCATCTTGGGATACAGGGTTAGCCCAGCCAATTAGAGACTTCGTGCTAGAAAATAAGTTGGCAGAGTCGGCTCCGAACCCGTGAGTAAAGAATGTAGACGAGCTAGGACCACATAACATCTCTGGTTTTCTTAATTTTTTAATTTAATTTCATCCAAAATAAAATGCATTCCCAAGATCTTCTTTTGCTTATTTTGTTTAAAATACTGTACTCCACCCCTCCTAATCTACTATATCTGTGAATTTTCATAATGAGATGCATTTATTTACATTTTTTAATTGAATCTAAGCTATCAGTTACCAGCTTTGGTTCCATCTGTATGAAATCTGTAGGAAAAAAAATATTTTTTGCATATTTTGTTATTTACAAAGGTGTTGTGTGTTTATTTGCTGATATCTCTATGTATGCATGTATTTATTCATTTAAAGTTTCATGAGCATGAAAATCCTAAGGGCAGAGACCATTTTCAAAGGAAATCTAGTGAGAAAATTTGAAAAGAAAAACAGAGAACAGTAATCAGTACATTTATATTACTACTAATAGCAATTGCATACTTTCAGGTGTCTTGCATCTTTGTTTTACATTTCTAATTTTATGTCCTAATATTATGAATTATGTCAATTATTCTATTCCTCTGAAAGAATTAAAAAATAATGTAGGTTGTACATGAGGCAATCACTGACTTATGTGGATAGAAGTTTTGTAGTAGTGTCAGAGTCCACTGCTACTGAGAAAATACAGTGATGTCCATTTTCAAAAGCTGTTGTGTTTATGTATGATCTTGGATGGCAGACTGAAGGACCATTCCTCCAAGTGAGCCATTGATAACAGTAATGCCTTCTTGTCTACAAGATGTAGGAATCCCAGAACTGATTATGTTACCAGCAGAGGTACACAGGTACATGTCCCCGAACACTGCAATGAGGAGGGTTTTGCCCTACACCCCACCCCTGGGAGTTTCATAATTATGACTGAAGGAGGACACCCTATCTCTGTCAACATCTTGCATCTGATCTTTGTGATATAGTTAGTAAGTCTTTCACAATCCACATACAATGAGGTTTGCCCTTTGCCACTTAATTAATAAATACAATCACATCCAAAGTCACACCAGTTCAGGAAGAAATTCTCAGGTTCATGGACATGGATTTTTAATGATCCAGTAGTCACAATCACTTACCTAAATTATGATCATCTAGTTTTGTTGAGAGTAATTTTCAGCTCAGAAGTGACACTGAGCCTGGAAGAGAAGAAGACAGTATAAGAAAAATCGAGAGTCCTAGAGTAGCATAAGAGAAAACAGATGTTGGCGGGTAGATGGCTTTTCTGGTAATGTTTGCAATAATAGTGGGACACAAGGGCCATAGTGTTACAGCTAAACCAAGAAAGTTAGTGTCCAGCTGCTCTGAAGAACGGAATGATTATTAGAACAGTAACATTAGATGATCGCACCACTGCGCCACTTCAAGATATCATTAAGGACAGATTTCAAATGATTGTTCACTGTTTGAGATTCAAGGACATTTTCATCAACCTTCTGCAGCATCTCTAGTGACATTCCTTTTCTCACTACATCCCTATTTCCTTGTTCATAGAGTTGACAAGATAGAGTCAGCTGATGGACCTTAATTGCCTTGCCAGTACCCTCTGCCATTATTTTGTATATCCTATTACTTTGTATATCCTTTTAACACAGCTATTGTTTTTACCAAGGCTGTTGACAGTGTTGTAATCCACCACAAACGTCTCTGATTTCTACATTAATTTTTGTGTGGTATATTTAGTGTCAATGTGACACACTGACCACAAGTGCAAAGGTGGGGAAAAAGGCTTTATGGATAGATGGATATGTTATTTACTTACCTACAGAATCTTTATATCCACTACGGATCAGGATCACAACATCAAAAAATCTGGAGTCTTGAGTCCTGTGCTTCACAATTTGATATATTCAGGAAGTATTTCCAGCCTTCTGAAGTGACTTCCTTTTCATTTTACAACAGCTGTCTGGCTAACTGGTTTGTAGTTTCCCTTATCTTTCTGCAGGCCTGTCTTTTGAAGGTAAATCCAATCTTTTCTTTAACAGTAAAGAGTCACCATCTAATCATGACCCATCTTATTCAAGTGATTGGGAATGGAGTTCACTAATTTTCCTCTTTTTTTTCATTTTAAAAATTCTAGAATCCCCAATATGGCCCAGATATTTTGTCAAAACTGTCAATCACCATTGTAGAACCAGCTACTCTTTAATCGTTTTCATAACTGTTGCTCAAATCAGAAGTAGCTGTTCATTAGGTCTGCCTTTCTGTAGTGATCTAGCTTCAAATTCATTCCCATTTGTCTAAATTCAGTACCTTTTTTATGTTCACTGTTTCTGCACCTGTAACATGTTTTTCTCTCCTTTCATCTTGGTGGTTGTTGCCGTTTCCTCACACCAGGCTTTTGCTTTTCTGATGTCTGCCTCCCTCTACTTTAGCTGACTTAATTCTGTATCTCTGTCCGAGTTTGTTTCCTGAATGTCAGTGTGCACTCCTTGGCATTTTCTATTAATTCTAACAAAGGTAGTCTTTCCATTTTTGATTTTGTAGGTCTGCCACCTGCAGTGGTATGCATTGTGTGTTTGTGGTTTTGATTCTTCTTCAGTGTTTCTCCTTCTAGTTTATGTGATAGAACCTTACTAGAAGTCACTTTTTTATATTGCTAAATTTTACTCGCTTAAAATCCAGTACTTTGGATTTTTGTGCAACTCGGTTGTAATACAGTTATGTATTATGAATATTATGATATGGTGATTAGTTTCCCTGTATAAGTACATAGTTATCTGATAGGAATGGGTACATCATCTGCAACTCACAGGACACATTCAAGCTCTTCCTATCAGGTGTTAACAATAACAGAACATACTCTTCATAATTGTAGTGCCAAAAGCAGATCTTTTTTTTTCTTGTTTGAAACATTTTTATTAGTTTTTACCATAATAAAATAAATTAAACAACTGAAACATAAGTGATGAAGAAAGTTTACTGCTGCTCATGTCTGTTTTCAAATTGCAAATAGCTGTTTTTTGTTTATCAAATGGCACACTATTGTAGAATCTGAAAGCAGTGTTGGCAGCATAACTGCGTTTGGTGCAGAGGGCTGTGGATTCTACTCCCACACCATGGAAATGGAGTGCTGATATAGTACCTATACAACTGTTTGCATTATAAGGGGGAAAGAGGTTCTACACTCCTGAGTATGTCCTCCTTTGTATAAGATGCGTAGTAACTATGAACTTGTTGGTTTGTTATTTCCTATTGCAGTATAACTAATTTACCAATTTTTTTTTTTTTTTTTAAATTCTTTTTATTGATTTTTAGACATAACATTACAAAACATACTTTACAACTTGACTAAACGATAAGTACAGACAAAAAATGTCTCTATATACAATAACTATATACAAAGCCCATCTATGTAGAACCTCCAGACCGGAGATTCGAAAGTAGAGTGATTATGTTAAAATTCCTTCATAAACCAGTTTCCCTCCCTCCGTGATGGGGGTGATATAGTATTTAACCAACATAAAGGCTGTATTAGGAAATAATGCTGCTCTTAATGTCATGCCCCCGAGGGGTATGTGAAGAAGGGCAAATTACAAGATAGGGAGATTTTTTTTTTTTCTTTTTTTTTTTTGAGGGAGGAGACAGGCAAGTGGGTTATATTAATTTGCAAAAAGATGTGGATGATATCTGTTTTCATCATAGGGCAGAATTGGCAAAATGGTGGACTTCCTTTGTACATCTTGTTTAGCAGCGGGGGTGTGTATGGCGTGCTTTTACAATCATAAGTTGGGTATATCTGAACTT
The DNA here is from genome assembly GCF_019279795.1 of Protopterus annectens. Classification (NCBI taxonomy): domain Eukaryota; kingdom Metazoa; phylum Chordata; order Ceratodontiformes; family Protopteridae; genus Protopterus; species Protopterus annectens. The sequence continues at coordinate 404,269,116 of NC_056729.1, read as the reverse complement.
TAATAGAGGGATAGCTTTGGAAAATTTTGAGAGGCTTGTGCTATGATTTTTAGACGAGATCGGGGGTCTTGTTTTTATCAAAAGTCAGAATGGATAGCCTCTGTCTTCTGATATTAACTAGTAGATTCCAAAGTACCTTACACAACTCTATTTGAGGATCAGGAATATCTGTATCTCTCCAGTACTTGTTGCATTTTACCAATTTTTTAATGTAATACAGTTAATTAATTCTTCAAGGGCAGCAGGCACTGAATTTATAGATAAAACATTAAAATGTAAAGTTATCAGCAACCTCTTCATTAGTTACAGGTTTCTTTAATGTAGAATTATTCAGATGGTTTTACTTCTGCAGAGATTGTGAGAGAGTGATATTGGTGGATTGTAATTACAGAAGTTTTGATTGGCCTTTTATGGTTGACATTTTCTGAAATGGGTAGTTATTGGTTCATACATTTTGTTTCATTGCTTATTAAAAGAATGTTTAAAACTACAAATTTAAAACCCATTCTAACAAGTGGTGCTGCATAATACAAGGAATATAATGTAATACAGTCAGGAAGATGCATAAAAAAAAAACAAATACGTGTATGCATGGCCCTAAAACTGTGTGCGTGTATGCATGGCCCTAAAAATGTGTGCAAGTAGTCTGTTTAGAAAACAGCCCAAAGGTAAACTTAATGCTCCACTGGCCAGATGCATTTTCTATGTATCTGGGTTTTCATGCTATTTTAATGAATGTGACTTTTGTCATTTCAATGAGTATGAGTTTCAAGGGTAGAGAAGTTTACTGCTTATGCTAAATCTGTATTCACTGCGAGACTATATTGTTTGTTTAGCAAATGGCTATCTGTGTTTGTGTTATTTTATTTCAGTATCTGTAAACATTGTGGAAGTAAAGAAGACAGTATGCACACTGATAGATTTGAACAGTGTGTATGGTAACTGGTGAGAAATAGCCAAGTAATGGAACACTGGAATGGCTGGCGAAGGGGCTGCTGCAAGAGGGGTTGCTCTGGGGGGGGGGGGGGGGGGGCAATCTATTACCCTGCCTAGGGCCCTATTTGACTGATCCAGTTCTGCTATTTAAGGTAGGAAATAGGTACACAAAGGTAGTTGCAGTTTAACTACATTACAGGGTATCTTTTTCTTCTTATGCATTTAAATGATTTAAGGAAATTACTGGAGTGGCTTACTTGGGGAGTGACCTACCTGTGGGTGTTGCTCAAATAGGGTTGTTTTGTGAGTATGTTGTGGGTAGGGTGTAAGTGGGCGCTGGAGCACTACTTCGCCTAGGGCGCCATTTCAGCTAAGGCCAGCCCTGACTGTTCCACCTAGTCACTTGCTGGCCTCATCCACCAAACCAATTCCTCCAGTGAAATCAACACGATTTGCTGCTACTACTATAGCAAAGAAACAGATTTTTCATAGTGTTAGAGAAAATAATGAAACAGACATGCATTCTAAATGGGGTTTTGCTGAACCACTCATTACAGAATAAAAACATATTACTGAATAGTTAGAGAGAGTGGCTATTCATTCTAAGAAAAGATGCCACTGCATACTATGAAAACAATAAAGGGATAAGAAAAATAATTTATGCTTGTTTTCTGCTTTCTTTATGTGACTGCACATCTCAAATTATTCACATCCAACTCCACTTAAGTATGGGTTTGCTATATAATCTCATAAAGGTAATTATTTATCTGAATTTCTGTTGTTCTGCATCAAACTATGGTGTCATTCAAAGGGGATCCAATGTCTGTCTGCCTGGGATGACATGCTGGACAAGCCACGCTGCTTCGCAAGGGACGGCTTGCACCTGTCACCCCTGGGCTTCCGGATTTTGGCAAAGGCTCTTGCCACCTCCATTGTGCCTTTTTTAAGCAGGGCTCAAATTCTAAACCTACCACCCTAGAACACAAAAAAGGAAAAAAACTAAGGGTAATGCTGCTCAATGCCAGAAGTCTCAACCTCAAGATGCACGCACTCAAAGCCCTTCTCAGTATGGAGAACATCGATGTCTGTGCTGTGACTGAAACCTGGTTCAAGGCTCCTGAGAGCACCCCAGCACTATCAGGTTTTACCTCATATCATGCGTTCCGGCCCCAAAATCCGGACAACACCAAGAAAGGAGGGGGGGTGTCCATATTCATCAAGGACACCCTCACCTCAAGGTTGGTGGCAACGCACGATGCATCGGAAACCATCCAGGTGCAATTAACCGTAGGCAAGACTGCACTGCAGTTTGTAGCCTGTTACAGGCCACCCTCTCAAACTCAGGAACCTCACACAGCTTTCCTGAAAACACTGGAGGGGATAAATATATCTCCAAACACCATCATACTGGGTGATTTCAACTATCCAAATATAGACTGGGATCACTACTCAAGCCCCAACACTCTAGCCCAAAGGTTCCTGGAGTTCATAAACTCAAATGCCATGGAACAACTAGTCACCATCCCCACAAGAGGAGAAAACATACTAGATCTCATCATCACAAACATGGGGTCACAATGTTCAACACCAGAAGTATACCCATCACTGGTGAGATCAGATCATAAACTAATCTCACTGGAAGTCCACATCCCGCCCCCACCCCAGATAAAAAAGACATGAACAACTTCTCAAAAGCCGACTTCACACTCCTAAAGACTGGTGTGGTCTCTTTCAAGGCCCCCGAGCCAGCAGAAACCATTACTCAAACCACTGAATCACTTACAAATGCCTTCTACCAGCACCTCCAGGACTGCATGGACCAGGCAATCCCAAACAAAACAAAGACTCTTTGTACCAAAGGCAAGCGTCCAGTCTGGTGGACCCCAGCCATAAACAAGCTTTACAACAAAAGGAAGAAGCTACTACAAGATAGAGCAAAATCCGTAAAAGGGAAGACACCCCTGATCATTATAAGTAAAAAACTGAGATCTCTCATAAAAGCATCCAAGGCAAATTTTGAGAGAAAAATTGCTAAGGACTCAAAAGACAATCATAAGGCCTTTTTTAGCTATGTTAGAAACCTGGGAGGAAACTCCCAGATATGCTCAGAATTAGTTCAAAATGACGTAAAAAATCACCAAACCTACAGACATTGCCAACATACTGGCTGACAGGTTCAGTGCAAATGTCTCTCCCCCCCCCCCCCCCCCAAAAGGAGGGATATCTATACCAGAGGACTGTAGTCCCCCAAACATCTCAAATGCTCAGGTGAGAACTGCTCTCTCCAAGGCGAAAAACACAGCATCCATGGGACCAGATGGTGTCCCCGGTTGTGTGCTCCACAAACTCAATGAGGAATTAAACCCACAGCTAGGGCAGCTGTTTAATCTTAGCCTCACCTCAGGATATGTACCCAAGGAGTGGCGTACGGCAACGGTGGTCCCACTTCATAAAGGAGGTGCCTCCACCGACCCCGGAAACTACCGTCCCATCAGCTTGACAAGCCTGGTCTGCAAAGCTATGGAGAGGATCATAATGGAACTCATAAATAAAGACATAGGGGACTTGCAGACTTTGGATCCAACCCAGTTTGGCTTTGTCAAGGGCAGATCATGCCTTTTAAACTTGGTTGACTTCTTCAAAACAGTCATTGACGAGGGCAAGGCAGTCCACACAGCCTACCTTGACCTGGCAAAGGCTTTCAACACAATACCCCACTCGGGTATCATTGAAAAACTCACCAGCTTAAATGTAAACCCATACGTCACTAGATGGGTTGCAAACTGGTTAAGTGACAGAACCCACAGGGTCAGAGTTGCTGGCGCCATGTCAGACTCCAAGCCTGTCACAAGTGGTGTCCCACAGGGCTCAGTCCTGGGCCCACTTTTGTTCGGCATCTACTTTTCAGAAGTACAAGCAAACACAGGAGGATTATGGCTGACAAAGTTTGCAGATGACTGCAAACTGGGCACCATAGTTGAAAACCCATCTGACACAGACATCCTTCAAAAGGGTCTCATAGAAACGGATAACTGGTGCCAGAACCATGGCCTAAAGTTAAACGCCAAAAAATGCATAGTCATACTCTTCGGGAAAAACAAGGTTACCCCTAGTTACCATATAGGTGGCAATCCACTAAGCACAGAAGAGGTTATTAGGGATCTGGGGACCCAGGTTGACAGTAACCTGTCGTTTGACACTCACGTTGCCAAAGTAGTTAGAAGACCTTCTACATTGCCCACCTGATCATGAAGGGATTCACATCTAGATCAAGGGAGGTCATTGTTCCCCTGTACTCATCACTCATCAGACCAATGATTGAGTACAATGCCCCATTCGGAATGTATCTGACCAGACACCTGCAGCAATTGGAAAGGCCCCAAAAGTTCCTCACCAAAAGGATAAAGGGTCTCAAAAATATGTCTTATGCTGCCCGACTGAAGGAACTCCAACTCTATTCAGTCGCTTACCGTCTGCTCAGAGGTGACCTGTGCTCGACATACAAGGCCATGTCCAACCCGGAATTAATGAATATGCTTCACCTCAAAAAATCTAAATCCATCAGAACTACAAGGGCAAGAGACTTAAACCTCAACATAGCTATTAATAGGACGTGCTGGAGGGACAGATTCATCACCCAGAGACTCCCTATGCTGCGGAACAAAATTCCAGTACATGTGAGGCAGAGCACCTCGCTGGCCATGTTCAAGAGAAATCTTGACCAATGGATCGGAGATCGCAGGTATACCCCAGGGATAACCTCGGTGTCACTGCTTGACAGAGGCACAGCAAAATAATGGGCATAGTATCCTTCAAACTAAAGGGGTGGCGAAAGCCACAAAACTCTGGGCTAGGCTTATAAATGCCCTAGGGCAGATAGCCTAGTATGAACCTATGCACCTATGAACCTATTACTGTAACATTTGGTCAGAATCAGCATATCTCTTACAACTGGTACACTTAGATCCCAGTATTGCCATTCTACCAGGAGATGTGGAACTTGAGCTACTTCTGTAATTTCCCTCCACTTAACTTTTTTTATTGCTTTAGTGTTGGGGTGTCTGTCCCACTGTAGAGCAGACAGGCATTCCGACTAGAACATATTACTCCTGAGGTGCTTACCTCTGATCACTGAAGGAAATTAGAATGACATGCCATCATCTAGGAAGCAAACCTATTTTTTTTTTCACTTTTTTTTCTTCTGCCTCTATTATTTTATTATACGACTTAGTCTTTCTGCAGGAAGGTTTGTCCCAAATAACTGGTACCAAAATCATGACTAATTAAAAGCAGAAAATGCATTATTGTATCCTTTGGGAAGTCATCTATCTCTGGGAAGTAACACATTGACAATACGCCCAAAATACTTGAACTAGTTGTTCAGGATTTGGGAACTTAACGTGGAGAGTGACCTAACTTTTAACCAACATATGTCTATTACTGTAAGAAAGTCTTTCTATATTGCACAGCTTATAAACAAAGGGTTATGTCTAGATCTAGGGATGAAACTACCCCCCTTTACTCAGCCCTCATTAGGCCAATCATTGCAGATAATGCTCCTTTTGGCATGTACCTGTCCAGATACATGCAACAACTGTAATGCCCACAGAGATACCTTACTAAAAGGATACGAGGCCTAAACAACATGTCCTACATGGACTGATTCAAATACCTGTCACTATGCTTGGTATTCTATAGACTGCTAAGAGGTGACTTGTGCCTGTCATACATGTCAACCTCCAACCCATTACTGATGTTTTTACTGCATATCAGTAACCTGTTGCTATCCTGCTCCATATCCAAACTATGGAACTCTCCCTCCCTTCGCAATACACCTAACCTCACCAATTTCAAATCCCTCTTGCTCTCACATCTATCCTCTAAATGGGCATGCCCAGGCCACCATCCAACATAACCCCCCCCAACCCCTTCTCCTCTCTATCTTCTGAAACAACTACATCTCAGGCCTACACTTCCCCCACTACAACGCTACATTTCACCCTTACTGTACAGTCTACCCCACCCAATCCTATATAGGTCCTATAACTTAGTCTAATAGATCTACTTGCAACTAACCTGCAACATTTCTAGTCTTACTTTATTATATCCTCAGAGTATTATGCAATATTTTTCAACCTTCTGAAAACTGCACTGCTTTGTGTATCTCCGATTGCCATTGTTGGTTTCTTTAGATGGATTTATTACTACAATGTAATACACTGTATTGTCAACACTCTGAAAATGACTGTATTCCTTAATCGTGTATATAATTGTCAATTATCTATTTGCATGTGTTTAGTACTCCAATACAATATGCTGTATTGCCAGCATTGTACATAATTGTCTTCAATGTATTTGCATGGGTATAGTTCTCCAATGTAATATGCTGTATTGTCAGCATTCTGGAAATGTTTGCATTACTTAATGTTGCTATGATTGTTAATGGAGCTTTTCTCCCCGGGCCTCCACTTAAAACAGGCACTTCTTGGACCAGTGGACTTCCCTGGTTATCAAACTGAAACAAGTAAATAAAAATAAATAAGACAAATAGCATGAGAAATACTCCGAATCTAAATCTCTTCTGCAACATCAACAGAATGGTTTAAACGGACAGGTATGTCTCACACAGGATACCTCTGCCATGGAAAGGGCTCCCCATCCACATAAAACAACAAAGTTCATACCTGTCCATATTCAAACAACGACTTACATTTATGGATGGGAAACATTCTCATTAGGGGTAATATATAATTATTGACCATGGGAAAGGTAAGGCCACTCAATAAGCACATGGGATGGGTTATTTCAAGCACAAAAAGGGGAACTACATAGGCTTAAAATGGTCCACATGGGCAGCTAGCCTAGTACTTACCTATAAACCTATATTGTGTCAAATATCTTGCCTTCTGAAGAGTCTGGCTTCTAGCAAACACATTAATGCTTCTGTTTTGCAACCATTTCTTTGGACTATCCTGCGAGTAAGCTATGACCACATTACCTCCAGAAGAAAGTTTATAGAGAACATATAATAACTCTTTACCCAGTTCTGCTACATCTTAGCAATGCTTGTGATCGAAAAGTACAGTTTTGTACCTACCATAAATGTAGATGTTCGAAGATCCACATTGCTGCAGTCATAACCTGTGGGTAGTCCGCTGTCCTCGGTCGGCCCGAATACCAAAGTGTTAGGCTGGCATCGGTCATGGTCGCTCAGATCTGACGTCAGTACGCCGTGGTACTAAAGCGCATGACCGACGCCATATCCTCAGTCTTTCTTGCCCCAGATGTCAGAAGGCCTTAAAAAGAAAGGCCATAGCCAAAAAAGGAAAAACACCCAACCACCCATGTAGAAACAATATTTACAACACAAACCACACAACCACCCCAAACTACAGAGGGGAAGGAGGGAGGGTAAATTGGACTGCAGCAATGTGGATCTTCGAACATCTACATTTATGGTAGGTACAAAACTGTACTATGTTCTTGTTCTTCATCTCACATTGCTGCAGTCATAACCTGTGGGTAGAATCCCAAAGCAAAGGTAAAGGGAGGTTGGCAAAATCATAAAGCATTGGGAGCTGCTAACATGCCCTGTAAAACTGCAGTGGCAAACCCAGCCCTAGATTTGGAATAAAGAGGGAGATGGTAATGTTTAGAAGAAGTGTGCACTGAACTCCAAGTAGCTGCCTCCAAAATATCTTTAGTAGCTACTCCCCTTAAAAAAGCAGTAGAAGTGGCAGTCGCCCTAATGGAATGAGGTCTGATTCCAGCCGGAACCTCCTTACCATGATGAGAATAACAAAAAGCAATACAATGGCCAATCCACTTAGAAATAGTTTGTTTTGAAACAGGTTTCCCCTGAGAACCCAAAGCAAAAGAAATAAACAACTGTTGAGACTGCCTGAACCCTTTGGTTCTGCTCAAATAATAACGCAACTGCCTGTGAATATCCAAAGAGTGCAAATTTTTTTCCCCTTTATTTTTGGGATCAGCATAAAATGTAGGCAAATGAATAGATTGGTTTAATGCCACATTAGAAACAACCTTAGGCATAAAAGTAGGGTTAGTACGTAGGGAGACCCTATCCTTATGAAATATCAAGAAGGGCTCAACTGCCATTAGAGCCTGTAATTCAGATACCCTTCTAGCAGACGTAATGGCCAACAAAAGCAGTCTTCCAAGACAAAACTTCAACTCCGTAGTAGCTGCAGGTTCAAAAGGAGGTAAAGTGAGCTTTTCCAACACAAAATTGAGATCCCAGGAAGGAGTAGGAGCTCTAATGGGGGTCTTATGTTTTTTGCCCCTCTAAGAAATTGCTTAAACAAAGGGTGAGAGAATAAAGGAGGGTCACAGTCATAGTGAGCAGAAATGGCTGCAGCATGAACTTTTACAGAGGAGAAAGACAAACCCTTGTCTAATAATTCTGTAAGATACTGAAGTGAAACACTCAAATTAGGCACAGAGACATCAAAGCTCTTTGTTTTGCTCCAAAGAAAAAATCTCCTCCATTTATCAGCATAAACTTTCCTGGTACTAGGCCGTCTGGCCTCCAAAATGACATTCAAAACTTGAGGAAGCTGCGACCCCCCAGGGTCTAAAACAGAATATGCCAAGCTGTCAGATGCAGGGACTGTATCCTGACATTGCGGAAATGATTGCTTGCCTGGGACAAAAGGTGTGGAACTGATAGCAAAGGCCAAGGAGGCTCCCGTACTAAACTCCTCAGCAGAGGGTACCAGTGCTGACGTGGCCAATCTGGAGCTATGAGAATCATGCAAGGCTTGTCCTGTCTGACCTTCAAGAGCACCTTGGGAAGAAGAGGCAGAGGAGGAAAGGCATAGACGTGAAGGTTGTTCCAACTGAAAGATAGAGCATCCACTTTCCAAGCTTTTGGGTGAAACAACTTTGTGCAAAACTTTGGCAGTTGGAAATTTAGTGGAGAAGCGAACAGATCTATGTCTGGAGTTCCCCAAGCCACGCCAACTGTTGAAATACATGAGGATCCAATTTCCACTCGTGGGGATCCACCATCTGTCTGCTCAAAACATCTGCTAAGGAGTTCTGTGCTCCCGGCAGAAACCTTACCTGAAGAGTGAGGTGCAAACTGAGAGCAGTCTCCCACAAAATCATAGCTTGTCTGCAAAGAGGGTACGAATGGGTTCCCCCTTGCTTGTTGATGTACCACATGACTGTTGTGTTGTCTGTTTGAATCAACACCTGTCCTGGTTGAAGTAGATCCTTGAAGGCCATCAGGGCAAATTGTACTGCTAACATCTCCTTCATGTTGATATGCAAATGTTGTAGTCTGGGAGGCCATGTGTCTTGAACCCATTTCCCATTGAAGTGTGCTCCCCAAGCCATGTCTGAGGCATCTGTTGTTAAGATCTGACTCGCCTCTGGTCGGGTCACAGAGAGTCCCTTGTTTAGGTGACATTCCTGAGCCCACCACAAGAATTCCCTTTGGATGCAAGGTATTATCTGAATGACAGTGTCCAAATCGTGGCAGTGTTGAGTCCATATGCTTTTGAGATACCATTGTAGCTTCCTCATATGCAGTTTGGCATTGGAAGCACCAGAATACAAGATGCCATGAACCCCAAGGCCTGAAGTACTGTCCTTGCAGTCAGCCTGGACCGTAGAGATAATTGCTGGAAGTAAAGGGCAAGATTTCTTTGTTTGTCCGGGGTCAAAAACACCCTCTGAGAGGCTGTGTTCAGTCTCACACCCAGAAAGCACATGTCCTGAGAGGGTACTAGACTGGACTTTGTTTCGTTCACAGAATACCCTAGGCACCTTAACACTGTCATAACATACTGAAGATGGTGAAGTAACTTGACTTTGTCTTGAGCAAGAATCAGGCAATCGTCCAAATAAGGATAAATTTGTATTCCCCTTAGTCTTAAGAAGGCTATCACCGGAGCCAGGACTTTTGTGAACACCCTGGGCACAGTAGATAAGCCAAAGGGCAATGCAGAGAACTGATAATGAAAATTGCCAGCCTGAAAATGCAGGAACCTCCTGCAGCTGGGCCTGATAGGAATGTGAAGATAAGCCTCTTTGAGATCCAGAGTTACCATCCAGTGATCTTTGCCTAGCAGAGGCAGAAGCTGTTGCAAAGTTAACATCTTGAATTTGGGAATGTCCAGGTATGTGTTGAGAATAGACAAGTCCATGTGTTGAGAATAGACAAGTCCAGAATTGGTCTCCAAATGTTTCCTTTCTTTGGTACCAAAAACAGGCGAGAATAAAATCCTAGGCCCACTTCTGATGGAGGTACCCCCTGGATAGCCCCCATTTTTAAAAGTAAAGAAATCTGTTTGTGAGCCTCCAACCTTTGCTGAGAAGGAACGTCTGGCATGCCTTTGAAAGGAGGCAAGGTGTGAAAATAAAACTTGTAGCCTCGGTCTATAATGTCCAACACCCATTTGTCCTGGGTGACTAAAAGCCAATTTTGCCTGAAAAGTGCCAACTTTCCTCCCAGAGGAGCTGCCAGACAGGAGGGATCTGGCAGCTGGAGTTACAGGTCATTGGGTCTGTTTACGAAAAGGCTGACCCCTGCCCTCACCTGAAGATTGTGCAGGGGAACTCCACGTCCTAGGCCTGAAAGAACCCTGAGCATGAGCTCTGCCCCTACCACGTCTAGATCTGCCCCTAGACTGTAAATCAGAAGGATAAGCCCATCCCTTAGTAGGCCAATTTCTGCTAAACTTAGGGGCTGCACCTGTAAAAATCCTTAACTGTCTGCATAGACTTAGCTTTGTCTTCCATTTTCTTCAAAACTGACTCCACAGGAGAACCAAACAGAACTTCAGATTGAATGGGAGCATCCAAAATTCGAGCTTTAACATGCTCTGACAAGTTCTGATCATTAAGCCAGGCGTGCCTACGAATAACTGATCCAGTGGCAGCCACCCTGGAAGAAGCCTGAAGAGCATCAAAACCACACTGTAAAGAATGCTTACCCACCTGATCAGAGGCATGAACTAAATCCTGCAATTCCTTACACTCTATGCCCTCTGCCAAAGCATCTACCTTAGATTTTAACTGACTTAGGAGAAAATTCTGGTACTTCACCATATGAAACTGGCAATTCAAAGCCCTCATTGCTAGAGTGGAAGAGGTATACACTTTTTTACCCCACCTATCCAAAACTCTAGAATCTTTATCCATAGGAACTGGATTCTTTACAACAGAAGCCCTGACACCCTTGGGTCCCTGGCTAATAGTTTCCGGGTCAGCTCTTGGGCTTTTATACAAATATTTATGAGCCTCTGGCACTCTGTAATACCTGTCTGGCTTGACCGGGGCAGGAGGCAAAGAATCAGGATTAAGGGAAGCTTCAGAGAAAACATCCTGAACAACATCCAAAACAGGGGGTATTAGCCAAGGGCCTGTGCTGTGGTAAAAACAAAAATTCCCTAAGTCTCTTTCGAGAATCTGAGAAATCCTGACCTTCCCACTTAAAATGCTCCCTCATGGAATGCAGGGTTTCAGAAAAAGAAAAATCCTCTGGAGGGGAAGCAGAAGGACTAGAATCCTCTGCATCGGAATCAGAATAAGGAGGAAAATCCTGAATGTCTTCAGCCGAAGACTCCGAGTAATCTGAGGAATGCTCCAATCCTTCCACCTCTGGCTCCACCCTAGGCCTCTTATCTGAGGGCATAGAACCCCTGATTAAGGTAATCAAATCCTCTGCATTTTCAGCATATGCTTTTTAGGTACAGAACCTGCAGAACTAGGGCTGACGCCAGAGGAAGACAAACCAGGCCTGACCTTGGAAGGTACCTTAGAGACAGAAGTAGAAGGCCTAACCACCTTATGCAAAGAAGGGACTACAGAGACCTGAGAGGCCCCCTCAGCCTGACCCAACTCCTGAGAGGCCACATCCTGCAAAATTAAAGGCTCCCCCTGAGACTCAGCTGAAACCTCGGCTGGATCCACAGATTCCGCCAGAGTTTCTAAAGAACCGCGTCCGTAACGGACGACTCATCCTGCTTGGACTTTAACGATTTTTTCTTACGCTTCTTAGCGGTGGCCGGAGGATCCGACGGCATATTGTAGTTACACCGCTTACGAAGACAAGCCTAGCACAATCTAACCTGCGTTTAATGGTGCGCTTATTAAATCTCGCACAAAGCGACACCCGACTACGCCGTGCTCAGGCCCCAAGCAAGGAATACAGAGAGTGGTAATCCCTATGAGGTATCTGTTTCCCACAAGAAATACAATTATTCACTTTTTCTGACATCCGGATTTAACTGAGGCAAGAAAAGACAAAATATTCTAACGGGTACTTAGCCCAACTTGGTCTTCGGTCTGAAACTCAGAATACAGAAATTTCAGGGCCAACGGCACTTGCAAACGCTGCTTCTGCTTCGGACCATGCGGCAAGAAAGACTGAGGATATGGCGTCGGTCATGCGCTTTAGTACCACGGCATACTGACGTCAGATCTGAGCGACCATGACCGACGCCAGCCTAACACTTTGGTATTCGGGCCGACCGAGGACAGCGGACTACCCACAGGTTATGACTGCAGCAATGTGAGATGAAGAACATCAGGCCATCAACACACTGAATAAACATCCATTGTTTGGCAAGGGGTAACAAGCTGTCTATACCAGCCATTCAGCATAGCTCTGCAGATTGACAATAAGTCCCAAAAATACTTGAACTAGTTGTTCAGGATTTGGGAACTTAACTTTGTGGAGAGTGACCTCAACTTTTAACCAACATATGTCTATTACTGTAAGAAAGTCTTTCTATATTGCACAGCTTATAAACAAGGGTTATGTCTAGATCTAGGGATGAAACTGCCCCCTTACTCAGCCCTCATTAGGCCAATCATTGCAGATAATGCTCCTTTTGGCATGTACCTGTCCAGATACATGCAACAACTGTAATGCCCACAGAGATACCTTACTAAAAGGATACGAGGCCTAAACAACATGTCCTACATGGACTGATTCAAATACCTGTCACTATGCTTGGTATTCTATAGACTGCTAAGAGGTGACTTGTGCCTGTCATACATGTCAACCTCCAACCCATTGCTGATGTTTTTACTGCATATCAGTAACCTGTTGCTATCCTGCTCCATATCCAAACTATGGAACTCTCCCTCCCTTAAATACACCTAACCTCACCAATTTCAAATCCCTCTTGCTCTCACATCTATCCTCTAAATGGGCATGCCCAGGCTACCATCCAACATACCCCCCCCTCCAACCCCTTCTCCTCTCTATCTTCTGAAACAACTACATCTCAGGCCTACACTTCCCCCACTACAACGCTACATTTCACCCTTACTGTACAGTCTACCCCACCCAATCCTATATAGGTCCTATAACTTAGTCTAATAGATCTACTTGCAACTAACCTGCAACATTTCTAGTCTTACTTTATTATATCCTCAGATTATTATGCAATATTTTTCAACCTTCTGAAAACTGCACTGCTTTATGTATCTCCGATTGCCATTGTTGGTTTCTTTATATGGATTTATTACTACAATGTAATACACTGTATTGTCAGCACTCTGAAAATGACTGTATTCCTTAATCGTGTATATAATTGTCAATTATCTATTTGCATGTGTTTAGTACTCCAATACAATATGCTGTATTGTCAGCATTGTACATAATTGTCTTCAATGTATTTGCATGGGTATAGTTCTCCAATGTAATATTGCTGTATTGTCAGAATTCTGGAAATGTTTGCATTACTTAATGTTTCTATGATTGTTAATGGAGCTTTTCTCCCCGGGCCTCCACTTAAAACGGGCACTTCTTGGACCAGTGGACTTCCCTGGTTATCAAACTGAAACAAGTAAATAAAAATAAATAAGACAAATAGCATGAGAAATACTCCGAATCTAAATCTCTTCTGCAACATCAACAGAATGGTTTAAATGGACAGGTATGTCTCACACAGGATACCTCTGCCATGGAAAGGGCTCCCCATCCACATAAAACAACAAAGTTCATACCTGTCCATATTCAAACAACGACTTACATTTATGGATGGGAAACATTCTCATTAGGGGTAATATATAATTATTGACCATGGGAAAGGTAAGGCCACTCAATAAGCACATGGGATGGGTTATTTCAAGCACAAAAAGGGGAACTACATAGGCTTAAAATGGTCCACATGGGCAGCTAGCCTAGTACTTACCTATAAACCTATATTGTGTCAAATATCTTGCCTTTTGAAGAGTCTGGCTTCTAGCAAACACATCAATGCTTCTGTTTTGCAACCATTTCTTTGGACTATCCTGTGAGTAAGCTATGACCACATTACCTCCAGAAGAAAGTTTAGAGAGAACATATAATAACTCTTTACTCAGTTCTGCTACATCTTAGCAATGCTTGTGATCGAAACAGGCCGTCAACACACTGAATAAACATCCATTGTTTGGCAAGGGGTAACTAGCTGTCTATACCAGCCATTCAGCATAGCTCTGCAGAAAGCTTTCCATACACAGAAAAAGTTGGGTCATTTGTGGTACAGGGTTAGTGAAAAATTATATGGATAATGATTTAGCTGGTGTTTCTACAACATTACATGAAGATTAATGGACAGCACCTTGTCAACGAAGATAAAGTCAGACTAGGACAACAGCAAATATAATTTATTCTTCGGTATTCAGTTCATTTAGACTTCTGGATAGTTCAAAGTGAAATGTTAAATGTAATTAAATACATTTCAAAGCAGTTTCTTAAGTACCAGGAATTTCTGGGTTCAGCTGTACAGATGCATGTCAGGTGAACCACAGACCCAATACATTACATAAGCTGAATCATAGGATGTTCAGGGCTATTGAGTCTTGCAACCATTATGCACTGCCAGTTCCAATCCTAGACCGGACCTCCTCCTAAGGGAAGGTTAGGACAATCAAGCGTGGGGTGAATTTATGAATACCCATTCAAATATCAAAGTCCTGTTAGAGGGAAGATAGTATATCACATTGCTTTATCTGCAGGAGTCGTCCATTCCAGAGAAGAGAGATGCTGAGTAACTAATCCTTTTCCTCACCTTACTTTATTCAACTGTTGAAACAGGTTTGATCCACGGCTTGGTATTTGATGGACTGTTTGAATTGTGTAGGTACAAGACATCATGGACTACTGTGTCTCTGATTGCTCAAAGGGCAAGGCATAGTTTTCCTATAAGAAGCCTAAAATACACATACAAGAGGGAACACTATTTTAATCCTTTCTGGTAGCTCAGGGATCTTTCCAATTGTCTGATATGTCTAGTGAGGTACATCCCAAAAATAAATAACATTTTTACATCTGGATGAATAATCCTATGGTCACCAGCTAAGCCAAGAAGAAGAATTTCCTGATAACCACTTCGACATGGTGATCAAAGGAGAGGGAATTATTAACCCAAATTCCTAGGTCTCTAGAAACATTTTCAATCTGAAGCAGGGTACTGTCAATGCTATATGCAGGGAGGACGATTTGTCTTTTAAATGTAACAATGTTGCATTTTTTAGCATTTAATTTAAACCCAGTTTTCAGTACACCAGGCACTTATAAGTTTATGTTCTTGCCAGAGGGCATGAGGGTGATTTGACAATGAATCTCAGTTTGCAGTCATATCCAAACTTTGTTAGCTATAGGTCCTGGGTTTTAGTCTGTAGGACAGAGAAGTAAGTACTAAAGAAAATTAGTCACAGTACTGAGCCCTGCGAGATACCACTGGTCACCTTCATGTTCTCTGATGCTTTACACCCATGTGAATCATTTGGGTTCTGTCCATCTTACCACATATGGGTCTATTTGTAATGCATTTAGTTTATTATTTACAGTGTCAAATTTCTTGGCCAATACAAGATAAGATGTGTACAGTATGACCATTTTGAAGAAGTTTACCAGGTTCATTAATCACAATCTACCTTTTACAAAACCAAATTGCTGTGGATCTAGTCTAGACACTTACTGGTGTTTAATGTGCAGCATTACATATATAAATGACTATAGTATTGTGGGATTTCAGTTGTCTACATGTAAGCCATTATGAGTACAACAGCAGTTTCCGTGCTACGTATTATTGCAACCAGATTCCAAACCGGGCTATATTTATTGGTTGTGCACTTCACAGCAGTTCCCAAAAGAATTGAAGAACTGAAAATCGGGGGCTCCTCAGAGAGAGAGAGAGGACAGAAAAAATAAAAAAGAAAATTCCTGACAGGGCATGTTCATGGTGCTGGGACAGTTTTCTAAAAGCCATTACTGACTTAATGGAAACTCAGACCCTGGAGAGACTTTTCAAAAGGGGAGATGATCTTGGCCGCTTTTAACTCTGAGTAGGGGTTGAAGACTATGTCCCTGTAGGAAGGATTTACATATTGCAAGACTGCTGTGCTTCAAAGCAGAATAGGTAAAAATAAGTAGCAGTCACGCTAACAATGGGGACTGAGCTAAACGGGAAATGAGGACTGAGGCCTCATCCTGATGAAGCCGACTGTCCCTTTGTGAATTACAGAGGAATGGTGTTCCCTGGACTATTTAAAACCAGGTCAGCAGTTACACTGAAGTAGAAAAAAAACGCTACCTGAAATGCAAGTTTGTCACATACCTTCAAACTTGCTGAGAACTGACACAAACGCAGCATTTATTAATGTCCGGCCACATGAATTACTGCGGACTTCGTAAAACTCAATTGTTTCAGTCTTTTTAAAATCACAATACAGTCTGCCCCCAGTCCCACAGACAGGTACTTATTTAATGTAACAATCCCTGCACAGACACAATAACTCCTTTCTCCATAACATGAAAAATAATGACACGTCTGGAATCTGGTTGCGAAAATACGTAAGTACCACAGCTTGTCTATCTTTCTATGAATAAACTATGACATAGAAACAGACATTTCTAGAGTAGTCATTCTTTACTGCAATGCCTCTACATCTGATAGTGACAAACATACCTCTCAACTCTAAGTTCAAGAAATCTGGACAAAGCCTGACAAAATGGGGGGACAAAAGCCCATAAAATAGGGACATATTTTAAATATTGCTCTTATAAACCTAGAAAGTTGCTAGAGTAACAGAGTTTGTTTTAATATACATTTCTGAAGGATTTGAAGTCTGAAACTCAAACGTATGTCTTTATTTAGTGACTTCATCTCAGTGATTTGCCAGAAAAGCACAAATTTTATGAGAAACAGAACAAAAACAGGAGCCATAAATTTGGACATTCTGCAAAAATCTGGACAGTTAAGTATGGTGACAATTATAAGATACTAGTTCCTTGTAAATAGCATTGTAACACTTCACTCTTTCAAGGGGTACAGATCTGCATGTTTCATTCAATGAATTGAGTGCTGTTGCAGTCAGTGAATTAAGTTCTGTCTACCGGACTTTTACCAGTTCAGTTGTATGTTGGACAAAACCTTCCCGGTTAGTAATTATTGATTGGATGATTATTTCAAGTGTTAAAGAGCAAAAATAACATTCTGAATGAGAAATGACTAATTTATCCAGAAACTGCAAAGTTAAAGACCAGACTTTATATCTCCAGAGAATACAACAGTTTACACAGTTTGGGCAGGGAAGTATGAACTGGCTATAGACTATCAGCCTAGTAGAAGAGTTATTTTTTTCCAAAAAAATCCACATGACAGCTGTCTGGATTTTAGAAACTAAACTTTATGAAAAGATCGTAGGTTTACCCCAGGAATCATCTCTGTGTCACTGCTGGACAGAGGCACAACAAATAACCAATGGGCAGCTTAGTTTTTTTTATAATAAGGGTGGGCGTAATAATAATTTAATTTGGAGCTAGCTAAATGCCTTAGACGGACAGAATAGCCTAGTATAAACCTATGAACCTATTACAAAAACATTCTCAATGATCATTTGCCAACCCCTCTATCCAGCAAATGAACACCTAAAAATTATTTTTTTAAACTGCTGAACAGTATCACAGCTTGAGTCAAAAACAATAACCTAGCCGTGAGAGATGTGACTGAATGTTTCCCAAATAAAAAGGTGATCAGATGATTTAGGAAGCATGTCTGTATGTAAAGATATATTTTATTTTTTCTTAAAAAAATAGGACACACTTGCATTTAGTGGAGGTATATAAGGGGAAGAATATTATGTCTCTACCATCCTTAACTCTTTAAAGAATGATCCCATGAACAATTGCTGGTTGTAATGAGTTGATCAGAATGAGTAGATGAAAAAAGGTAATGGCATGAATAATGTTTATGAAGATCATAAGACTAATCGGTAAACCTTATTTATATGTACGAGTACTAATGATCGTGGAGCTACTGTGTCTTCTGATAAACCTGACAAGACTGAAACAATGAAATATACCTGTGTATTGTTTGCGTCTTTCGGCTTTTCCCGGTTAGGGGTCGCCACAGCGGAACTCCGGTCCACTAATGATTGGCAGTTGATTTTTACGTACCGGCTTGCCAGGCCTGATGCACAACCTTCAACGAAGATACACCCATTCACGCATATCTCCAAGCAGAAGACGCTCTAGCTGAGAATCGAACTGGACAGCATCTTACTGTGAGGCGACAATGCTACCGCAGCACCACCACAGCACCACACCTGTGTATGATTCACCTAAAGTAAGCAAACTTGCACGTGCTAAGAAAGTGGAAGAATGGGGTCAAATGAGATAGGATGGAAAGGCAAGACAGTGATGGGGTGGTTGACAACAGAAGACAGCAATTGTGAAAGTGGAATGAGGGCTACAGTATATTTTGGTAGCACAGCATCAGCTGGGGGTGCCACTAGGATTTAAACTTTCTGGGGAGGGGCACTGAAATGATAACACCAGCCTTGAATGCTAAGATCTTTTCAATATTAAATGAAAACTAGGGTTTCTGGCTGATAAATCTATGTGAAGTAAGATTCAAACTGGAAGGCAAGGGTTGCTTGAAATCCTACTTGCACAGAATAGCACAGAATGCCTTACACAAGCGTCGTTGCACAGGTAATCGAAGGCCTAGAAAGTGCAGTAAACATAAATTATGATCTATTACTGAATGACTGGATGAAAGGACAGCATGTCAAGGCATTAACTGCATTAAGAAAGCATAATTTCACTTTAAACAAGAGCAAATGTAAAAAAAAAAAAAAAAAAGAAGTATAAAATACTTGGGTTATATTCAAATGTCAGATGGACTGAAATCTGATGAAATAAAAGTCAAATTAACACTACATGTCAAAGTCAATAGTGTTATTGTGTAAACATATGCTCAATATGTCTGATAACCCTGCCTCTAAGAAAGATGTCCGAACAAGATTACACAGAGAATGAAGCTATGAACTGGTAAAGAGTTTTTAAATGCGCAATATACAGGTTTATGAGTGTGTCGCAGATTGCAACTGCTTTA
This sequence comes from Protopterus annectens, assembly GCF_019279795.1. NCBI lineage: Eukaryota > Metazoa > Chordata > Ceratodontiformes > Protopteridae > Protopterus > Protopterus annectens. The sequence continues at coordinate 404,249,812 of NC_056729.1, read as the reverse complement.
TTTTGTGTTCGAGACACTGATGCCAAGAAACTTACCTCAAGAGTGAAGTTTAAGAGGTGAATCTTGGCATCCATGTTGAGAACACAATACAGAATTATGATTGAAGACCCGATTATAATTCTTTGTAGTGAAAGGAGCTTTATTTTGCCATATACTACTAGTTAAAGTAAAAATGGTAAAAGAAAACAAAAAACTCAAAATGTTTTGCTGGCATTCATAGTAAGCGGTGTCAAACGAAGAGCAACACCCATCGGTTGAGGCAATATTTTGTTCAAGACATGGATGCCAAGAAATTTCCCTCAAGAGTGAGGCTCGAGAGGTGAATCTCGGCATCCATGTCGAGAACACACAATACAGAGTTAAGATCTGCAGAACCCATAATTCTTTGCAGAACATGGAGATTTAGCTTCTCCACATTGCACAAATGAATCAAAAGTAAGATTTTAAAAAATTACAATATGTTGCTCTGGCTTTGAAAGCCGGTATAGAAGTGAAGAGTGGCTGATATCTTTTGTATTCCCTCAATTTAATTTCTCCAAGTCTTTTGGGTTTCTAATACCATAATGGGAATGGATCCCATTTGTAAGTCAAAGTATGATGAAGTTCATGAAATTAATGTTGTTTCAATCTTTGATGTTAAATAAAAGTGTTCTTTGCAGCACCCACAATCTGCCCAGAATTGACTCCTCCTACAATTCATACAGAGTTACATGTATTGGTAAGCATATCTAAATACGATTGTAAATTCTTTTTTCTGAAACCCCATTACTCCTACTAGTATTGGAATTGTCTGAGTATACTTCTTCCACACTGCCCTTGTTTCTGCCTGCAAATCCTGGTATTTTATGACTTTGTGTCTCTCTGTACACAAGACATTGTAATCACAGAGTGTAGTAATTTCAATGATCAATGCTACTTCTGTCTTCTTTTCATGGACTACTATATCTGGTTTTCTTGTATCTATTTTTTGAACTGTTGGTAATGGGTGATCTCAAGTGATACAAACTTCATCATTCTCCATAATGCTTTTTGGCTCATGTTTTCATTTCTTCTCAGCTACTTGAATATTGTAGAGTTTGCACAATCCCCAATACATCAGTCTTTCCACATTATTATGCCTTTCAGTATACAAGCCCTCTGCCATTTGTGCATAACACCCACCAACAAGATGTGCAACTGTTTCCAGTTCTGTTTTACAGAACCTGCATTTGTCTGTTTTTCCCACATGTTCAATGGACTTTGTAAACCATCATGTACCATCGTCCACTATTCTGGGCTGCCAATATTAACTTTTCATCTTTTGGCTTAAATTCACTTCTTAACCATTCCGGTGTTATTCCTGATTGACATGAGGTTGTTACAGGAATTTTCTATACTTGCAACTATATTTATATCTCTTCCACATTTCTTGCCTATTAATCTGATCCTTCTCCTTATATTCTTTCGCTTTTTGGCGCATTCATTTGCTGCCTGATTTTTGCCTTTTTTGTTTAATTTCCACTTCTGCTTGACAGTGATGCGCTTTTGCTAAACTAAGCAGGGAAGTCATCTTAGATTGTTCTCCTCATATTTTAAAACTTGCACTGTATTTGGATCTGGTGATGTCAACATATATTTATACAGACCTACGATTGCTGCTGAGTGCTGACCTATATATGTAATCACTTTTGAGGAGGGCCATACCCACTTTCAAAATGAAGGATGTATAATCTTGGTATGCACTGATTTTTATATATCATTTGATAAGCATGGAGCATTTTTCTTGTTCTCCCACGCAATACCTTTTGGGGCCAGTCAACCACTCCAAAATAGTAACAGAACAGGAAGAGCAAATTGATTTATAGCTTGGACTTTGTCCCTAGATGTCAGGGCTGTTTTGAGCACCGATTTTAATTATCTAAAATATTCCTTACTGAGTTTTGTTTGCATTTGTTCATGTTTTATTGTCGATCATTCGTTAGTTCTCAAACATTTATATACTCCCTCCTGCTCAAATTCCTTTATATCACATTCCTGTCTCAGATGGATATTTTCTTGGTGTTGCAGTGTTCTTGCTTTAAATGTTGCATTTGTACATTTATTAAGACCAAATTACATTTTTATATCATCTGAAAATGTTTTGACTACTTGTAGTTGTACTTTCAGCTCCTCATCTGAACTATACAGTTTTAAATCTGAAACAAAAAAAAAGAGAAGTCTTAACACTTTGTTGTTTTCTAGAAGCCAAATTGTAAAGATAACCTAATCTGTCAAGCAGAAAGTTTAACAGGTTAAGGGAAGACAAAAGAGCAGCAGTGACAGAGTCACCCTGCAATCCCCTCTTTGAATTTTTATCCCTGGGATAATAATTTGTGTTTTACAATGGCTTAGCTGCAAAGTGATTTGCTACTGTTTCTTGGTCACTGCAATGTAACTGATAAATGTAGTGTTTCTTATATATATCTGCAAACACTCCTTTATTCACTAATATGGGATGCTGTCAAATGCTTTTTGTAATCTGTCCATGCCATTCTTCTCCTTTTTAGAATTCTCCATTATGACTTTAACAACAAATGATCCTTTGTTCCATACGACTTTCTTTTGTTACCCTTTTGCCATAATTCAGTATCCCCTGTGTAAGTGAATCAATTTATTTCAAAATAATTTGTGTACTTTAGCTGACAGCATGCAGAAGTGGGACTTGAAACAAAGCCTTTTCATTCCCTACTGATGCTGATTACTGGTCAGCTGTGTTTCATATTAATGCAGAAGCAATTATAATAACGCCTATGGGTGCTTAACAATTATTAAACACCCCTCTAAGTGTTGTTAAGATTGGGTATTGTGCTATAGCAGCCCTGAAATTTAGATTTCTTTTTTAGTGTAATCATGCACTACAAGTGAGTTAGAACTGCACTTGCGCTAAAAATGACACAGGTAAATCATGTAAGGTAACACATGTAGAGTTACTGATAACAGATGTTCCTGCAGTCTGTATGCCAGTCTGTATGCCAGCTTTGCAGTCTGTATGCCAGCTTTGCCTACCCAGTACGTTTTGTGCGGTCAGTACTTGCTTATCTGCATGTACTTAAAACAATCTTGCTTAGGAAGCAAGAAATTAAGCTGCCTAAAATGAAAAGCTTAAAGACTCTGCCATGAAGTATGATTACAACAAATCCAGTATTCTAGAAATACAGACCATTCACTGGAGGTTAACACAGGAAAGATTTGTCCCAAAATGGGTTCTAGGTTAGGTTACCAGTTGTTTTACACAAAACAAAGGTAAAAGGGTACAGATTTTTGTGGAACTTTTTCAGTAGTGCTAAGTCTACTAATGTATCCATGTCTCCACCAGGCAACAGATCTTCCTGATGTCTTTCCTTGGGGCAGTATGCACAAGGATCCTTCATTATAAACCTATGCATACCTGAACTACCCATGAGTCCATGATTAGGCTCAGGATTCAAAGACATCCTTCTTTAACTGGCCTAACATGTAGTGCTATTGCAATTTTTGGAATACACACCTAGAGACCAAATGAAGTGTACACATTTTCCATGTGGCTACTAAGCTAGCCATGTGGAAGATTTATAGTGGGGGCCAGAAAACCATATAAAATCTTTGGGAACAAACGCATTTTTGTTGCCAAGTTTTGATTCAACTGGTAAAGTATATGATGACCACTGTTTTAAACATCTACTAAGTATGTCAATGCATCAGGATTTAGCCAATGTATCATGGCTTCGGAGTTTAAAAGATGAATACCTATATACTTAACAGTGTAAGCCTACTAAAGAAGGCATACTGTTTGGAGTATGCATGACAGATTGATAATGGGCAGTTATCACTCTAGCTTTAGTGTTTTGACACTGCTGTCTGGAGTGTCCCCATATATTTTTAAGATTTTCTTGGTGGTCAGCAGAAATGAACTTTATAAAAGATGATAAAGTCATTCACAGGTGAATACTAAGCTAACTGCCCTGAAGGGCGATTTTAAGCTTAGCCAGTAACTGAAGGTCAGTATCAAACCCTATACCTTGTGTATACCTATAAGGCAAAGACCTTAATTTTTTATTTTACATTTGTTGACTGGGCTAGTCCAGCTGGATATATGTCCATTTTCAGTAGAGGCCCGGGGAGAAAAGCTCCAGAAAACACAGTATTATTTATATTATATGACAGTTTTTACAGATGCAATTACATTACAGATTTTAGCAATTCTTTACATTTCCTTACATTTCTGCTTACATAATCTTTATACATATCATATATGGATAGTTATAAGAAGATATTTATAATGGCATTAGATTAATATATAAAAGCACACTCTCTTTATGGTTAACAGAAAAGCAATGAGTTTACACAGGCATAGTGATAAGTACCCAGAGATAAGTAAGGTAGTTAGTCAGGGTTAGCACAAGGGCATAACCAATGTGATTTAAGGTATAGCTTCAGTTTGTTTTTAAATAGTGTTACTGAGGAAAGGGAGGCCAGGTCACTGGGGGTGAGTACCAGGTTTTGCCCACGGTATTAGAGAACAAAGAGTCACCAGCCAAATTGTTGGGTTTACCTATTTGTACAAGTAGTTTATTAGATGAGCGTAGGTTCTTAAGGTTATTGTAGGGGGTGATAAGGATGGTAAGTAGTGGAGTATTAGTAGGTTGATACAGGATCTTGTGGGCAACTGTTAATTGGTTAAATAGTAGCAGATCTGGCAACTCTAGCCATCCTAGTTGTTCAAGATTATGACAATGATGGGTTCTGAAAGCGGAGCCAGTGGCAAATCTGGCAAGATTACTGTAGGAGATGGCCGGCTTGTTCAGGTTGTTTTTAGACAGATTAGCACATATAAGGGAGGCATAGAGGAGTGATTAAGTGGGTACGGGCAATAGTAGCCCTGGCTAATGGAGTCAGAAAGGGTTTGATCCTATAGAGGGAGCCTAGTTTATTGTTGACCGCTTTTATAGTACTGTTAATATGAGTATCAAAGTTAAGGTTATCAATTAGTACCCTTAGACGTTTTGTAGTGGGATCAGGAGATATGATAGCACCATTGTTTGATATAAGAGTAAAGTTAAGTAGAGAGGCCCAACTGGTGGGAGTGAATAGTAAGAGTTTTATTTTTTGGGGGGTTCAAGATGAGGCAATGGTGTAGAAGCCATTTCGACTGTTTTAAACATATTTTGGGTTAGGGTCTGTAGGTCTGATGGAAAAGTGGCTGAGTATATTAACGTTATGCCAAACCCACTCTCCCAATACGTCTTCACACCCCCTCTGTAAAATTATCTATAAATTGGATTCAAACCCTGCATCAGCTGTCCTCTTTCTCTATACTCACTGCACTTGCACCTTCCACTTCAGGGAAAGTTAAAATGATCATGTAACTAGATATGAACTCTGCATTTCCTATCTTCTTTCTCCAAGCTCACTTCACTTGTAACCTGTGCCTCCAGTACAGATCAATATTACTGTTATTTCCTCCATTTCCTGTAAAACTAGGAGTACCTCAAGGATCAATCCTAGGCCCCCTACTTTTCACTATATTTACAAATAATCTTCACAAAACCACTCCTCTGGCAAACCTGGTTCAATATGCTGACGACTCCACCTTAATCTGCTCTGCCCCCACCATCCAACAACTTCACATCAAGAACCAAGACGCCTTTGCATCATCGAAATCAGGCCAACAAACTCCCAGCTAATACTAAATCCTAAAAAGGCCCAACTTATGCTCTTCCATCCTTCCAAAGCAGCAGTACCTATGCCACCGTTCTCAGTTTCTGCATCAGATAATACCACTATCTCCCCCCATCACACAAATCAAATTACTAGGGATCATTATTGACAATATAAGAAATTTGACACACAGCTCATACAATAACCAAAGTAAACCAAAGTCAAGAAAACAGCATCCATGGGACCTGACAATATCCCAGACTGCGTTCTACACGAACTCCAGAAGGAACTGGCACCCCACCTAAGTACCATGTTCAATCATAGCCTCATCTCAGGCTTTGTGCCCACTGAATGGCGCACCGCAACGGTTATCCCACTCCACAAAGGGGGAGCCATGATGGAGCCCGGGAACTACTGCCCCATTAGCCTGACTAGCCTGGTCTGCAAGGCCATGGAACGTATCATCATGGAACTCAAACAAAGACAATGGTAATCTCCAAACTCTGGACCCCACCCAGTTTGGGTTTGTAAAAGGCAGATCATGTCTCCTAAACCTGATAAACTTCTTTGAAGCAGTCACCAAAGCCATAGATGAGGGTAAGGTAGTTCACACAGCCTATCTAGATCTCGCCAAGGCTTTAGATACCATCTCCCACTCTGGAATTATAGATAAACTCACTAAACTAGGTATAAATCCCTATGTCACAAGATGGGTTGCCAACTGGCTCATGGACAGAACCCACACTGTGAAAGTAGCAAACTCCAAATCTGACTTCAGACCAGTGGCAAGTGGAGTACCACAGGGTTCAGTCCCAGGTCCTCTCCTGTTTGGTATCTACTTCTCTGACGTACAGGCTAACACAGAAGGTCTTTGGCTAACAGAGTTTGCAAATGACTGCAAACTAGGAGCCATAATCAAAACTCCTAACGATGTGAGCATCCTACAAAAGGGCCTCACTGAGGCAGATGCCTGGTGTCAAAGCCATGGCCTGAAGCTTAATGCCAAAAAGTGAATTGTCATCCCCTTTGGTAAAAACTATGTACCCATGAACTACCACATAGGTGGTAGTCTACTTAACACTGAAAGTGTGATAAAAGACCTTGGGACACAGGTGGACAGTAGTCTCTCCATTGATAATCACATTGCCACAGTGGTCAGGAAATCCTTCTATGTGGCACACCTTATCACAAAAGGTTTCTCATCCAGAAAAAAAAGAGGTCATTGTTCCCCTCTACTCATCACTCATTCGACCCATTAGAGTACAGCTCCCCTTTTGGTATGTACCTCACAAGACATCTACGACAACTGGAGAGGACACAGAAATACCTCACAAAGAGGATTACTGGCCTCAAATAGATACCCCGCGCAGACAGTCTCAAAAAACTGCAGCTTTACTCAGTTTACAAAGCTAAGTCAAACCCAGAGCTGTTGGACATGCCCCACTTAAAGAAATCCCAATCGCTCCAAACTACAAGCTGTAGGGACCTAAACATTGTCATCACAATAAACAGAACATGCTGGAGGGATAGATTCCTGTCCCAGAGACTTCCCATACTGTGGAACAGACTACCTATGTCAAACAGAGCTCCTTATTAGCACTCAAGAAAAATCTTGATGACTGGATGGGAACTAGGAAATTTACCCCGGGGATTACTTCTGTGGCTCTGCTCGACAGGGGCACAGGAAAATAATTTTCTTGGGTGGCAAAAGCCAGGGTACCATTTAGGCTAGGCTTATATAGGCCCTAGGGCAATTAGCCTAGTACCTACCTATGAACCTAAATAACTAGGTACTCTCTACAGATGTAAAAACTTCCTAACCAGCAACAGTAAAGTTACCCAAGTTCGTACCCATCTTCTCTCTACCTTACTGTATGCTTCTCCTGTCCTAGTTAATCTAAACAAGAGTGATTTAAACAACCTATCAGTATGCTACAACAAAATAGTACAATTCGCCACAAACTCCTCCTACCACACCAACCACTGTCAAGCCCTAAAACAGCTTTCCTGGCTGGAACTCCAACAACTTAGCTCTAAACCGACTTCTAGTTCACCAAATACTGTACCAACTTGACAAAACTTCAGCCTTACAAGACCTGATCACCTTCTACTCCATTAACTGAGAACTTAGATCCACTAACAAGGCACTAATCACAATCTCCAAAAGCCATTACAGCTCTCGTGGCTCCCTGTATTCTAGAAACATTGCCAAGAATTGGAACTCCCTACCACTACAAATCAGGGTACAACCTAACAAAACCATCTTCAAAAAACAACTTATTTCCCACCTAAACAATTCCTGGATATGCAACTGCCTAGCACATGGCTGACATATTCGAACATCTTTCCCCTAACCACTATCCAACCTCTTATTTAAAACTCCCACAGATGTACTATATTTACTATCACACATTACTTACTCACTGCCACCTACTCCCTACTGTCCCATCTATACACCAACTCTCCCCTAGACTACATTGAAAAGTTTTCCCTTAAAATGTATAGGTTCATAGGTAGGTAACTAGGCTATCGGCCCTAGGGTGTATATAAGCCTAGCCAAAAAATTTTCCTGGCTTTCACCATCCAAGAAAATTATTTTCCTGCGCCTCTGTCGAGCAGAGCCACAGAAGTGATCCCCGGGGTGAATATCCTATTTCCCATCCAATTGTATAGCTTCTTAGGTAGGTAAAACACATGGTTTGTCTGGGATTTGGACCCAGTACCTCTCCTACCCAAAGCAAGAATCATACCACTATACCAACAAGCCACATGTCAAATGAACCTCATATGAACTTGTCTATATTCTTCTCCTTTGACAAACTGACTAGTATTTTTAGTTTTTCCTTTCTTCTCTTATCTTCATTACATCTTCATGATTATCTCTACTAAACATACTGTATGAACAACAATCACATGTTACTACCTTCTATACTTTTAATTGTATGTCTAAACCACTATGCTTATGTAAATATCTTATGTAATCATGTGTTATTTTCTGATACATAGGTTCATAGGTTGGTACTAGGCTACCGGCCCTAGTGCCTATACAAACCTAGCCATAATTCCCTGGATATTTCTTCCTACAATATCTACTTCCCTGGACCCCTGTCTAGTAGGGCAACTGATGTGATCCATGGGGTGAATTTCCTATCTCCCATCCAATTGTCAAGGTTCCTTTTGAAGAGGGCCAAGGAGGCGCTCTGCTTGACATGTATGGGCAGTCTATTCCAGAGTATGGGGAGTCTCTGGGTCAGGAACCTATCCCTCCAGCATGTTTTGTTCATTGTGATGACAAGGTTTAGATCCCTGGAGCGTGTGGCTCTGAGGGATTGGGATTTCTTTAAGTGGAGCATGTCCAACAGCTCAGGGTTTGACATGGCCTTGTAGGTTGAGCAGAGATCGCCTCTGAGTAGACGATATGCCACAGCGTATAGCTAGAGTTTTTTTTTTAGACAGTCAGCATAGGGCATCTGCTTTAGGCCTGTGATCCTTTTAGTGAGGTATTTCTGCGGCCTTTCCAGCTGTTGCAGATGTCTTGTGAGGTACATACCAAATGGGGCATTGCACTCTATAATGGGTCTAAAGAGGGAGGAGTACAGTAGGAAAATGACCTCCTTTTTTCTGGATGAAAAGCCCTTAGTGATGAGGTGTGCCACATAGGATTTTCTGACTGTTGTGGCGATGTGGTTATCGAAGGTGAAACCACTGTCCACCTGTGTCCCCAAGTCTCTCATCACACCTTCGGTGTCTCATCACACTTTCGGTGTTTAGTGTACTGACACCTATGTGGTAATTCATGGGTACATGTTTTCTCCCAAAGGGGATAACTATACATTTCTTGGCATTAAGCTTGAGCCCATGGCTCTAGCACCAAGCATCTGTTTCTGTAAGGCCCTTTTGTAGAATATCCACATCATTTGGGGATTCAATAATGGCTCCCAGTTTGCAGTCATCTGCAAACTTTTTTAGCCAGAATCCCTTAGTGTTGGCCTGTACTTCAGAAAAGTAGATGCCAAACAAGAGCGGTCTCAGGACTGAACCCTGAGGTACTCCACTTGTCACTTGTCTGGAGCTGGATTTGGAGTTGGCTACTTTTACAGTGTGGGTTCTGTCAGAAAGCCAGTTGGCAACTCATCGAGTGATGTAGGGATTTATGCCCAGCTTAGTAAGTTCATCTATGATTCCAGAGTTAGGGACAGTGTCGAAGGCCTTGGTGAGGGGTCCAGATAGGTTGTGTGGACCGCCTTACCCTCATCCACAGCTCTGGAGACGGATTCAAAGAAGTCAATCAGGTTCAGGAGGCAAGATCAGCCCTTCATGAACCCAAACTGGGTGGAGTCCAGTGTTTGAAGGTTGCCAGTGTCTTTGTTTACAAGTTCCATGATAATGCATTCCATGCCCTTGAAGATCAGGCTCGTCAGAATGATGGGAAGGTGGATCCCCCCTTGTGGTGTGGGATAACTGTAGCTGTGCGCCACACAGTGGACACAAAGCCTGAGGTGAGGCTATGATTAAACATGACACTTGGGTAAGGTGCCACCTCATTTTGTAGTTCATGTAATACACAGCCCGGGATGTCATCTGGTCCCATGGATGCTGTATTCTTAGCTTTGGAGAGTGCAGTTTCTACCTGTGTGGCCATGATTACCAGAATTTGGCAATCTTTTGGTATTGAGATGGGCCCTTTAGGGGGTGAGAGGGGGGTGAAGCTGGCACTAAATCGATCTGCCAGGATATTGGCAATATCCTTGGGATCAGTATATTTAATGCCATTCTGTTGTAGCTCAGAGTATATCTGAGCATTGCCATTTAGATTCTTGACATAACTATAGAATGCCTTGTGGTTGTCTTTGGAACCTTTGGCAATTTTATTTTCGTAACTAGCTTTGGAGGATTTTATGAGGGATCTCCGCTTCTTACTGATGCTGTAAGGGAGATGTTTGCATCCTGGGATTTTCCTCTTTTCTGCAACAGTTTCTTTTTTCTGTTGTATAGTTTGTTTATGGCAGGGGACCACCAGATTGGCTTCCTTTTTTTGGAGGAGAGTGTCTTGGCTCCATTTGGAATGGCACGATTCATGCATGAGTGGATGTGCTCATACACTGCCTTAGTGTAGGATTCGGCAGTCGAACTTTCAGCTCCCGTCTGCATGGGTGTTATGAAGTCTGTCACTAATGACATGAGTAGCATGAAGTTGGCTTTGGAGAAGATTTTGCGGAGGTTTCCTTACTGGGTGGGTGGGGGTGGGATGTAGATGTCAAGGGTGATTTGCTTATGATCAGACCTGACCAATGAGGGGGTGACCACTGGTGTGGAGCATCCATCTCTCATGTTGGTAATGACCAGGTCTAGGATATTGGAGACCCTGGTGGGACAATGGATTAGTTGATCCAGGGTGTTGGAATTTATGAATTTCAAGAACCGCTCGGAAAAGGTGTTGGGACCAGAGTAGTTTTCCCAGTTAATGGCAGGATAGTTGAAATCACCCAGTATTAGGGTATTTGGTTGTATCTTAATATTTTCCAGTATGTTTAGAAAGGTGTAGTGAGAATCTTGGGGCATGGTGGGGGATCTGTAGCAAGCTGCAATTTGGATTGCAGTCTTACCTAGTGTTAGTTGCACTTAGAGAATTTCAGATGCTTTGTGTTGGGCAACTAGCCTGGAGGTGTGAATATCCTTGGTGAATATGGACATTCCTCCACCTTTAGTGTTTCGGTCTTGGTTTGGTGGCCAACAAGTGTGCTAATAGTTGTAGCCTGGTATTGCAGGGGTGCTCTCTGGAGCCTTGAACCAGGTCACAGTTACTGCACTGATATCTATGTTCTCGATTTTTAGAAGTGCCTCGAGAGAGTGCATTTTGAGGATTAGACTTCTAGCATTGAGTAGCATTACCTTCAGATTATGCATGCTTGTATCTGTTACAGTGGTGGTTTTGTCCTTTGATCCTTGCCTAAAAAAGGCACTACAGGTGTGGCTTTAGCCAGTAACCTGAATCCCACGGGTGACAGGTGCAGACCATCTCTGGCAAAGCACCGTGGTCTGTCAATCATGTCGTCCCAGGCAGACAGATACTGGAGCCCCTTTGAATGACACCAGAAACTTAGCCAACTGTTGGAGCCCCTTTGAATGACACCAGAAGCTTAACCAACTGTTGAAGTCAATCATTTTGTCCTTATACTGTGGTATCATTCTGGGCGAAGGCAGGATGCTACTCAGGACTAGGGTCATACCTGCCTGGGCCACATAATCCGAGAGCTCTTCCATGTCTCTTTTCATGTAGTACAGGGAGGTACGTCTCAAGTCATTCACTCCAACATGGACAATGACAGTAGTTATTTGTACTTGTTGTGGAGTGACATGAGTGCATGCATTATGTGGCAGATCCTGGCACCCGAAATGCAGCTGACTGTAATTTTCTCCTTGTTCAGTCTGGTGAGTGGGACATCAGTGTGCCTGACTATAGTCACCTAACTGTATGTGTAAACCACAATGCTAATGTAAATATCTTATGTTCAGTATGTTAGCAACTGTTTCTGGAGCTTTTCTTCCTGGGCCTCAGCTGAAAATGTACAGCTTTGTCCAGTCAGACCTTCCCGGTAAATAAATGTAAAATAAATAAGTAAATATTTCTTCTAGTAGGTAACCTTCTAACATTTTCTCTTCTTCTTTACCCAAATGGTTTGCACTAAAGCCTAAACTGCAACAGTAAAGGGGGGAATGGAAATGCAACTCGCTTCTTGTTTCCTTTCCTACTTTGAGAGTTTGGGAGACGTGTCACAGCTGTAATGACTGTTTATGTTCCATCATACATCTAGTCTACTGCATCTACAAAAATAACTGGAAAGAATCTTCAGAGAGTCAGAAATAGGTAATCCAATCTAATGAGGCCATAGGTCTTTCTATGTGCTAGAGTAAGACCGATCAGGAGACTTCTGACCGGTAGGCCTGATAAAGGTACAGTAACACTTTCTTAATATGAAAATGAATCTGTATACTGTTCTAAAATTCATCTCTTCCCAAACGGCTTGCACTAAAGACTAATTCACAAGATTAAAGAAGGGTAAGGAAATAGGGCAGACGTCTTTGTTTCCCTTCTCAATTCTGAGACTTTGGGACATACGTGTCATAGCCTTAATTACTGTTTATGCTCCATTACACATCAGGTCTACAAAAATAATTAGAAAGATAATATTTAGAGAATCAGAAAATGGGTAATCTCAACTAAGATAAGTCTTTCTGCGTCCCAATGTAAGGCCAGTTGTGAGACTTCTGTATGATAGGCTTCATAAAGGCATACTTACACTTTCTTAATACAAAACTAAACCTGCATATCATTAACAAAACCAGAGTAATCTATAGACGTAAAGGGTTTAACTGTATTGTCCATATGACAGTGAAGAATTTGTAATCTACATTAAAATATCGGTTTATCAGAGAAACAATAAAGCAAGAGTTTCTGGCCCGAGTATAAGAAAATCTGCTAGTCACGTCCAAGATGGAAGACATTTCATTTGCCATTACTCTGACATATAAATCAGAAAAAACATCCGTAAATCCCCATTACCTGCCTCCCCCCCTATCTCTAGGGAACAGGTCATCACTGCCCCCTCAAAGGCAAAAAATACAGCCTCCATATGACCCAATAACATCCTAGGCTGCATCCTACATGAACTCACGCATGAATGTGCAGCACCATTAGTCACCCTATTTAACCAAAGCCTGAGCACTGGCTTTGTTCCAGCTGACTGGAGGACAGCCAGTGTCATCCTTTTACACAAAGGTGGAGCGTCCACTGATCCAGGAAATTATAGACCCATCAGCCTAACTAGCCTGATCTGCAAGGCCATGGAATGGATCATCATGGACCTCATTAACAGGGACAATGGCAATATCCAAACACTAGACCCCACACAGTTTGGCTTTGTCAAGCGGTGGTCATGCCTGTTAAATCTAGTTGTCTTCGAGACGATCACCAAAGCCATGGACGAGGGGAAGACCGTGCACACCGCCTACCTTGACCTGGTCAAAGCCTTCAACACTATTCCTCACTTGGGCATAGTAGGTAAAATCTCTCAACTAGGCATCAATCCATATGTTGCCAGATGGGTAGCAAACTGGCTCACTGATAGAACCCATCTAATCAAACTAGGGGAAGCCACTTCAAGCAGTAGACCCGTAACTAGCAGCGTACCCCAGGGATCAGTCTTGAGGACTCAGTTATTTGGGATATACTTCTCCGAGGTGCAGGCCAAAACTAGTGGGCTATGGCTGACCACGTTTGCAGATGACTGCAGATGACTGCAAGCTGGGAGCAGTCATCAGTTCCCCAAGTAATGTGGACGTCCTCCAAGAGGGTCTCAACCAAATAAATGACTGCTGCCAGAAACATGGCTTCACGCTGAATGCCAAAAAATGCATCATCATCCCCTTTGGGGAGAGTGACGTCCACACATCACTAACAACAGCATCCTAAGTACACAATCAGTAGGGAGGGATTTGGGACCCAGGTTGATAGCACCCTGACCTTTGATCACCATGTTGCTTCCGTTGTACAGAAAGCTTTCTATATGGCCCACCTCATAAGTAAGGATATCTCATGCAGGGACAAAGAGGTTATAACCATGTATTCTTCCCTTATAAGGTCAATTATTGAGTACAACGCCCCCTTCGGCATGCATCTCGCAAAGCACACGTAGGAGCTGGAGAGACCACAGAGGTTCCTCACCAGGAGAATCCAGAGCATCAAACCTCTACCCTACACAGATGACGTTGCCATGGCCCTAGTAGAGTGACCCTTGACTTTGAATGGTAATTGTCTATTATTAGAATTGTAAATATAGGTATTACAATTTGAGAGCCAGTTTGAGAGTGAGACTTTAGAGACTGGCATGCCTTTTCGGCTTCTGAAAAGGAAACAATTGATCGGACTTCCTGAAATCTTTAGTTCTACGTAGATAGAAGCACTGATGTAGCTTGTATTCCTCCTTATTGCCATGATTATGGAAAAAAACACTAGCAGCTCCATAGATTGGTTTAAGTTTTGTGAACTCACCTTAGGTAAAAATGATGGGTTTTTGTCTGGAGAGATGCCCTATCCTTATGGAATATTAAATATGGAGGTATGATTGACAAGGCTAGCAATTCATCCCATGGCGAGAGTGGTTCTTTAATGGGGGGTTCTTAATAAGCAGGTACCTTTTAAAAAGGCTTTACATAATCTGTGTGACATCAAGTTCGAAGTTCCTTCAGTTATGTGAAAATTTGAGATAGCAGCTAATTACACCTTGCTAGTAGCGGCCTCTGAACCTTGTTGAAAAAGCTTTAATAGGAACTCCAGAATAGAAGAGATCGGAGCAGAAAAGGGATTAATGTTTTTACGCTGTGCCCAGTGTGAGGACCTTTTCCATTTGCTAGAGTATAGCTTCCTAGTTGTAGCCTTGTGCGAGGATACAAGGATGTGTTTAACTACTGGCGTAAAATTGTGAAGCCTGACTAAGTTGGGAACTGGAGCAGCCATGCTGTCAAGTTGAGGGTTTGCAGGGAGGGGTGGAGGATTCCTGACATATGATTCAGAAGGTCTGGAACTAGGTCCAGAGTCCACGGTTCCTCCTGAAGATGTGGCCGGAGGAAAGAAAACCAAATCTGACGAGGCCAGTATGGAGTGATGAGAATTATCCTACTTCCCAATGAGTAGGTTTTCTGAATTACTTGTGGTATTGGGGGAATGGGGGAAATGCATACAGTAGTCCCGAGGGCCAAATGTGAAAATCTTGAAAAGACCATCCCCTTGGTGATTCCCCCAGAGGGGGGATTAGGGCAAAATAGCTGCTGCATTTAGCATTCATGGGAGTGGCAGATAGGTTGCAGCAAGGCTGGCCCCATTTCCGGAATATCCTTTCTGCTATCTCTTTCTTTATGGACCACCCAGGAGGCATCAAAATCGCTCTGCTCAGCCTGTTCATGCTATCACATTGGACTTTCCCGGGATGTGCATTGCTATGAGAAAGTGTTGGGAAGAGATTGACCATTGCCATACTTTGAAAGCCTCTCGGCAAAGGGGGTAAGACTTGGTTCCTCCTTGCTTGTTTATGTACCAAACCACCGACATATTGTCTGACTGAATTGCAATTGTTCCTAGCGGAAGAGAGTCCTGAAGTGCTTGCAATGCCAAGAGCACTGCTCTCATCTTCTCATGTCCCTGCCATGTGCCTTGGACCGTCCTCCCCAGATAATGACCCCCCCCCATCTGGGAGGTGTCTGTGGTCACTGTTGCCAGGGGTTGTTATGGAGTAAAGGGTCGACCTAACATGACATGACTAGAAAGGAGCCACCATCTTAGATCCTTCCTGCATGACTAATTCTGAGCTGCTGGAACATGGGAAGTTCTTGCAAGGACCACTGAGAAAAGAGAAGCCACTGAAATTCTCATGTGCATCCTGGCCAATGGAACTAGGGTTATCATTGATGCCATCGTTCCTAGAACTTTCAGGACTGTTTTCACTGCTGCTTTTGTCTTTGACAAGAGATCAGAAATTTGTTGTCTGCGCACCAAACCTCTTTCTGCAGGTAACTTTGCAATCATAGAGACTGTGTCTAATTCTGCTCCTATAAAGGTAATATTCTGGCAAGACAACAAGGCAAATTTCCCATTGTTTATTGTTATCCCTAAATGAGAACAAATTTGTAAGGTTTGGTCTCTTGAATGTTGTAGTAGATGCTTGGTGGTGGCAGTCAGGAGCCAGTCATCTAAATAAGGAGAAACGTGGATTCCTAGCCATCTCAAGTGAGCCTTGACTACTGCTATGCATTTGGTGAACACTCTGGGGGGCTGCAGTGAGACCAAAGGGCAGAGCACAAAACTGATAATGACTGGATCCCAAAAAGAAGTGCGACTGACTCCTTGATGTTCTGTCCATTTTTATGTGGTAGTAGGCATCTTGGAGGTCTACTGAGCACATCCAATCATCTTTCCCAAAAAGGGAAGAAATGAGTGAGTGTCACCATTCAGAAATTTGACTTCTTCACAGAATCGTTTAGTTTGCGGAGATCCAAAATTGTTCTCCAGTCCTGTTCTTTTTGGAACTAAAAACAATCTTGAGTAAGTTCTGAATCCTTTTTGGTCTGCGGGTACTTCTTGGATGACTCTATTGTCTAGCAACTTTTGAATCTCTGTAGTTGCCTGTTCCCTTAGACTGGGTGGAACATCCAAGATCCTTTGGAGTTGTGGGACAGGAAGGGAAAAGGGAATGGAATAACCTCTGGATATTATACTTTGTACCCACTTGTCTTGTGATATCTCGCCAGGCTTCTGGGTACAAAGATAATCGCCCCCAACTGCCTCCAGAGTAGGACAGATGGGCCTTCTTTCAGGAGCACTGAAAGGGTCAGCCACGAAAGGAATCATGGTCACCCTGATTTTGCAGACCCCCTCTGCCTCGTGGATGGTGTCTACCATTACTGCCTACCCCTCTGCCCCTGGAGAAGAATTCACCATGTGCGTCCTGAAAAACTCCCTGGGATTTCTTGAACCACATTTTTCCACCTTTCTGACCCTTAGGATATGGTCTGGAAGGGAAGGAAAAATGTACCCCAACGGCAGAGAGTTTTTTCTTCCTGCTCGCAACTGGTGAGTGTGTCTTTGACTTTCAGTCCAAAGAGTGAGAAACCATCGAAAGGGGCATTGACAAAGGTAGGCTTAAAAGGTTCTGCAAAATTACACAAGTGCATCCAGGAGTGCCTCACTAGGGAAATTCCTGAACCCGCTCCATCCGCTGGACAGGAAATCAGATCATGGAGGAGTTAACTATGGAATTTAATGTGGCTAGTTAAGAGGTCACTGTCTGAAACCCCTGCAGCTAGTAAACCTTGGAGAGCATCTCCTAACTCCTTCAGAACATCTCTTTGTAGCCTAGTAAAGTGCGTAAGGTAGTTCAGCGATCGAAGGGTAAAAGTTACTGATGAGAAAATACGCTTCCCATATCTGTCCATCATTCGGGAGTCCTTGTTCGGTGGATAGACAGATGAGGATGTTTCAGAGTTCCTTCTTGGTGGCTGCTGCCACCACTATAGTATCTACAGAGACACCTTTAGTAAGAAAGTCTTTTTCCGCTGAAGCTGTTATGAATTTATTTGGTCTCCTAGGGACCAGTTCCATAGTGTCTGGTGACTCCCATGCCTTTCGATTAACCAATTCCATTAGTTCAACAAAAGGCAGAGACACCCAGGAAGAAGGTTGAGATCTGAAGGCATTCAGGTATACAGAATCCTCATTAGAAGGGTTAATGGGCTTCCAGCCGCCTCTCTGTTTCAGGATTTCTAAGATATTGGCAATATCTTCAGAGGGTGACCATGGGGACCCTTCTGACTCCTCCAGGTCAGTATCTGAGGTGATTGACTCACCAGGTGAGTCCAGATGCTTCCTCTTGCATGTTTTCTTCCGAAGAACCTCCTCAGAAGGGTATTCTGCGGAGGTCTTGGGAGAGTGAGACTTGCCCAATGGGGCTGCCTGAGGCTCTGAATCTCCATTGTCCTGAGTATGGGATGGTGTCAAGACAGACATCGGTGCCTTAGGGGGAGACTACCAGTACCCTTATGTAGAGCTGTAGGAGGGGATAGCACACTCATCAGCTTGAAAGCAGGTCCCCTCATCTCAGAGGATGCCCCCAGTTCCAAAGTAGTAAAAGGAATTCCTGGCTCCAAGCCCGATGTAGGAGCCGAGCTCACCTGTGCTGAAATCCCAAGAGGTAAGCTCAGAACCGAGGAGACCCGGGTCACAGCATTCCCCTGGAACTGTCTGGACAGCATCAGCTTCTAGACATCCCAGAAGGCACCAAGAGTGTTGGAGCAGACAACGGTCCTGAAATCTTTTGGGTGGGTCTCGTTTCCAAAGATTCTACATCAAACGGTACCTAGCACTCTGGCTCAGAAGATACATATTGGCTCGGAGGAGGAATCAACATGGAGTCTTAATTGGCTATGGAACTGGTTGGGACGGAGCTGAAAATAATTTTGCCAGCACCGACAACTTCAGAAGTCTGCACACCACCCTATCCACATCATCTGATAAGCGTCTAGAGCACCTGGAGGAAAGGGTGAGTAAGAGATCTCTCCAATATGGGAGATCTTAAGATAGGGGAGACCAGTATTATCTCAGTGGACCGGCCGCGAAAGCCGAGGAGCTGAAAGACTTGACTCGCCCAATTCTATGATCTCTCTCGGTTTCCGAAACCTGTGGAGCCAAACAGATAGACTTCTCCAAAGAAATTTTCAGTATTTTCTCAGGTGGTTCTGAATGACTAGATGAAGCAGAAAACGTTCTCTTTGAAAGTTTGTCACTTCTTGAAGAAGGGGACTTGGGCTTAGAGGAGGTACTCTGGCTTTCTAAAGAAGCCCTTTATAGGTTCATAGGTTGGTACTAGGCTATCAACCCTAGGGACTATACAAGCCTAGCCATAACAATTCCCTGGCTATTTCTTCCCACATTATTTACTTTCCTGGACCCCTGTCTAGCAGGGCGACTGACGTGATCCCTGGGGTGAATTTCCTTTCTCCCATCCAATCGTCAAGGTTCCTCTTGAAGAGGTCAAGGGCACTCTGCTTGACATGTATGGGCAATCTATTCCAGAGTCTGGGGAGTCTCTCGGTCAGGAACCTATCCCTCCAGCATGTTTTGTTTATTGTGATGACAAGGTTTAGATTGAGATTTCTTTAAGTGTAGCATGTCCAACAGCTCTGGGCTTGACATGGCCTTGTATGTTAAGCAGAGATCGCCTCTGAGTAGACTATATGCGACAGAGTATAGCTGGAGTTTTTTAAGGTGGTCAGCAAAGGGCATCTGCTTTAGGCCTGTGATTCTTTTAGTGAGGTATTTCTGAAGCCTTTCCAGTTGTTGCAGATGTCTTGAGAGGTACATAACAAATGGGGTGTTGTATTCTATAATGGGTCTAAAAGGAAGGGGAAAAGAGGTAAAACCCCAAGGGTT
>NC_056729.1:404210814-404229676 GCF_019279795.1 Protopterus annectens | reverse complement strand
TTTGGGAATAGTATCAATGATGTGTTTACTGAGTAGAGAAGCTGTTTCAAAAGGACACGAGTTAGGGTAAGGGCAAGGGTTTGTGGGGACAGGAGAAAGGATTTTGTTAATGGATGTCTGGAACATTTGAGGGTTGGATTTGTTATTAAGTTGGGCGGTGGTATAGAAGGACTTTTTGTCATTATTGGTGTGCTTTTTAATGAGATTTTACATATGTCTATAATTATGAAGTAAGGGTAAGTCCTTATTTTTTTATCCAAGCTTTCCATGCTTTGTCTCTTTATTGCATAAGGGACTTTGTTTCTTTGGAAAGCCAGGGAGCATAACAGGATTTTAGTCGGATCTTTCTGGAGGGGGCAAGTGAGTTCAGGGTGTCTAAGAAAATACTATTAAATCTATTTATGTCATTGTTGAGAGGGATTTGCTTGAAGATGGACCAGTCTATGGAAGATAAAATAGAACAGAATTGGGCTAGATTAAAGTTGGAGAGTTTGCAGCAGTCTCTATACAGGTGGGATTTGGGAAGTTGGGAGGGCTGGCGAAGGACAGAGATGGGTAGGTGGTCACTAAGTTGGTCTGGGTGTGTTGTAGGGTTGTGATATAGTTGAGGGGAACTGGTGAGTAACCAGTCAATTATAGAGCTAGAGACTGGGTTTGTATGGCGACGAGTTGGAGATGATATAAGCTGGTGGAAACCATGCAGATTAATACTAAGTTGGGGAGAGTCGGTTTTCAGTTTGGACCAGTCTAAGTTGACATCACCCAAGATGAGGGTTTCAAATGGTATGTTGTGGGAAAACCAGGATAGAATCATCTCTAAGATTGCTAAGTTGTTCCCAGGAGGGCTATAGATGGAGGCAATAACTAGTTTTTTGTGGAGGATAAGGTGGCAGTGAGTTCTGCAGGATGGAAGTCAGGGGGTGGGGTAATGGCACAAGGTTGAGTCTGAGTGTAGGATGGCCACACCACCTCCTTTTTTATGTAACCTATCTGAGCGACAGATGTTATAGCCTGGTGGGAGTATTTCCTTATTTGAGATATGTGGCTTAAGCCATGTTTCAGATAAGAAAATAATGTGAGGGGTAGTATGGGCTACCCATGCATGGAATTCAGTAATTTTGTTAACAAAGAGTACACACACTAGAAAAGAAAACAGACTTTACTAAAGTTTTGAGGATGGGATAATAAGAAAACAGGACCTGCAACTAAAAACGACTGGCAAATGAGCAACAATCATAGTAGTGTAAATTTAAACAGCGCACACAACAGCAGAGAGAAAACTATCTGCATAAAACAGCTATAACTAAGTGTAGGACAACAACAGTCAAGCAAAATACAAGATATATAAATTTTTCAAAAACTTGGCCACGGCCAAGGAGAAGAGCATCTGATCCTGTTAAGCGGCAAACGAGATCTGAGGAATCACACACAGCATGATGGGACAGGTGTTCAGCCACAAGCCAAGTGAAAGACTCCGAGCTATAGTATGCGGCCGACTCAGAGCCGAACCCAACCAGTAAGAATGAAGGCAAGATAGGACAACACAACAACAGTAGTTTTGCCAGGCTGAAATGCATATTGTTTGTGAATCAAATTTACAGTATAGCAGTTTAGTGTTAGGAATAAATGACAAACTGCTAAAGACTTTCATCCTGTAATCCAGGTTTGATTCCCTTAGCCTCCTTTTCCCTACTGTACAACTCTTAGCAAGTCAATTAACTAGGACGTGCTTCCAGTTACCTCTAAAAAGGAGCATGTGCCTAGTGGGTTTATCCAATTAACAAATGATTAAAAAACAGCATCCAAATGGCTATATATGACTACTGCTGGTACACAGCAATACTGGACTACATCTCTGAAACACAAATATTTTCATACATTTCTTAGAATGATGTATCATAACCCGGGCTGTATAATACACATAGTATAAATATTAAAAAAAATATGCACAACTTTGTCTTTGTGTAATATTCTCTACTGCATAGAAGTAAAAGTTTGGGGTTAAGAGGCAGTTAAAATTCTAGTGAATAAAATTATTTCCTTTATAAGAGAAAAATGTACTTATTTATTTTAACACTTCATTAGCCAAGTTAGTCTGACAAAGTCAGTGGCCTCTTTAGTGGGGGAGACCTGAGACCATACTGACCAAGGGAAATTTGGCCTGGGCAGCAGGAAGCTTCTACTCTTGTTATGGGTGGGGCCAAAAAGCTGCTGCAGAAAGACAAGGGAGTGTGATGGAGAAAAGCAGTGTCTCAGCAGGAGAGCACAGTATAAGAGAGCAGCACTTACTGTTAGAAGAGGAAACGCCATATTAATGGATAATGCAAATACTGTGGCCATTGATTAACCACAGTCAGCTGCAATCAATATAACTGTCCAGCAAGGAGGGTTGGAGGGATGAAGTGCTGTAACAGCTCTTTTATTGCCAGATATTGTGGATAAATGCTGCTTTACAGGACTATGACAGGATGCCTAAGAACAGAGATCAGAAAGAGCAGAGGACCA
This sequence comes from Protopterus annectens, assembly GCF_019279795.1. Taxonomy (NCBI): domain Eukaryota; kingdom Metazoa; phylum Chordata; order Ceratodontiformes; family Protopteridae; genus Protopterus; species Protopterus annectens. The sequence continues at coordinate 404,227,171 of NC_056729.1, read as the reverse complement.
GAACTGATGTACATCAGAGAAATATAAGGAAGAAGCAATACTGAATGAAATGCAGAGATACAGAGAAAGATGTTTTCCTGTAGTATGTAAAAGATTCAAAAGAGGTAAAGCATTTGACAGGTATTTGGTATGAGAGATAGCAGTGGGCCATTAGGTTTTACAGCAAGAGAACCAACCGCAGTCCAACTACTTATTGCAAGAGAAGTGAGGTCCCTGACACAATTAGCATCAGACTCCTGTTCTAAATTATATTTCAGACTGAAATGGTAGCGTAAATGTTTCAGGAGATTTTAATAAAAAAATCCTGCTGTGTTCTCTACAAAGACTATGTAGCTACCAGAAATAGTAGCAAATGTTAAGTGCTTGGATTTGACTTTTCCTTCTAAGCAATCCATATAGACTGCTTAGAGTTTGCTCAGTTAAAATGTCTATACCATAAGCCTATATGAACTGTGTTATTTCGGTCCTTAATGACAGAATGCCCTTTTGTGCTATTCCATTCTTTGTGTCAGTCCAAGTGCTGCTTGTATTTCTGAACAAGTCACTTCTTCATGTGGGCTCCGAAGTCACCTTAAGGCTAAGTTCTACTTGCTGGCCACTCCTAAGGAAATTTACTTTTGAAGCCTACTATACTTCTGCCCATGAGGACTTTTAAGTTAATCTTTCTCACTCTTCTTCTGCTTGTCTATAAATACTGCAACAAATTGTGTTACTAAGTCTACATCTACCATGCCACAACTACTTTGTTCAGCAGAATTTCAAAGCTTTGTGTTATAATTTATTCAGTTAATTGCAGTTCAGTTTGGCACATTACTGTTTCCTCATTCCCAGTACTGTTTCCAGCTGTATTGCACATTTTTAGAAGACTCTTGCAACCTTTACAGAAAGATAATATTTCTGACTGATTTTCATACTCAAAAAAAGCTTAGAAAGATGGCTATATCCAAGTTATTTGCCTCCCCGCAAAAAAGCACAAGCGCACACTTTTAGCCAATGTTATAATATGGAACATACAAGTGTGAAAAGTATAACATCTGTAAATTTGTAGAGTATCTTAATAAATTGGTGCGTATACAAAAAATGAATTTTGAAGCAAACAAAGTAAAGTTGTGTAAAATCTTACCATAATGGCAGATGTCCTTGCTTGTACTACTGCAGTATTCATAATGTATGGGATTCCCTGCCATGAAGCCCGTTCTCCAGCCAGTCTACCAAAGTCTACCGTTGCTTTAAGGTACGCTGAACGTCACCTACACACTCAAGTAGCGTATGGCATAAAGGTGACGTTCAGGTGTACCATCTTCAGAACTGATTGCCCCAGTAGGTACAGCAGTCCAAGGAAAACTAAAGAGAACCTGCACATCCACAAAGGAAAAAAAAGACTAGGGGGACGGAGGGAGATTGCAAATACTGCAGCGGTGAAGGCAAGGACTTCTCCAGTTATGGTAAGATTTTACACAACTGTACTGTCCTTGCATTCACTGCTGCAGTATTCATAACTTATGGAAGAGTGCCAAAGCTCAAGAAGAAACTTGGGAGGAGGAAGCAGCAGTGGAGCCCTCTAACAAGCCATGAAAAGTGGCATTAGCAAAACCAGCTCTAGCTCTGGAGATATCATTCAACTTGTAATGCTTGGTAAAAGTATGCACAGAAGTCCAGGTAGCTACTTCAAGAACAGAATTAGTGTCTGAACCCTTTAAAAAATCACCAGAAAAAGCCACAGCTCTAGTAGAATGAGCCTTTACCGAAGGAAGGCTATTGCCATGAAAATGTGCAACAAAAAGAAACAGCCTTTGAAATCCATGTAGAAATACTTTTTGGAAACAGCCAATCCTAAAGATTTAGGATGAAAGGAAACAAACAAAGGGATCAGATTTTCTGATAGCTTTAGTCTTATCCAAATAAAATCTGAGCTGCCTATGCATGTCTAAAGTATGCAGCTCCCACTCGCTGTCAGATTACAGAGAGGGGAAAAAAGTAGGTAAATTAATAGACTGATTAATAGACAACTCATTAATCACCTTGGACATAAAAGGATTAGTACGCAAGGGCACCTTGCCCTCATGAAATATCAAAAAAGGTGGGCAAGCCATAAGCTCTTCCAACTCAGATATCCATCTTGCAGAAGTAAGAGCTAACAAAAGAACTTTTTTCCAAGAACAACATTGCAAGGAAGCTGAAACAGCAGGCTCAAAAGGAGCCTGAGTCAATTTCTAAAGAATGAAATTACAATCCCAGGGAGAAGGAACAGGCTTCCTGGGAGGTCTAATATTAAGGATGCCTTTAAGAAATTGCTTGGCCTCAAATCTAGAAGCTAACGGAGGAGTTAAAGGCAGTCAAGCAGAAATAACCGATGTGGGACTTAATAGAAGAATAGGCTAAACCAGCATTGAGCAACTCACACAAATAAGACAGAACCAAAGGAAAATCTACAGTAAGTGGGTCCAGGTCACAAGAAAGACATCAGATAGAAAACCTCTTCCATTTAGATAAGTAGGATTTCCTGGTAGTCCGTTTCCTGGCCTCCTGCAGGACCTGCCGCACTTCCTCAGAAAAAAGGTGTATAGGAGGAATCAAAACCCTATACCCACAGTATCAGTTGAAGCATGGACAGGTGGGGATGGATGAGAGAATCCCTTGTCTTGTGTGAGTAGATCCACCCTGTGAGGTAACTTATAACTGCCATTGGCTGGAGGCAGAAGTAAAAGGAACCAGTGCTGTCGCGGCCAAAAGGGAGTCACCAACCAGATTTTGGGAGCATCCTGTTGAATCTTGAACAGGACTTTTTGAATGAGAGGAAGGGGAGGGAATGCTTAAAGAGACATCCCCTTCCAAGAAAATGACACGTCATCCACCTTCCATACAAGAGGACCTGGGACACTTGCACAAAACAGAGGAAGCTGTCTGTTCAGGGGGAAGGAAAAGAGATCTACTTGAGGTGTACCCCACTGGTGAACAATGTCTAGAAACACATCCCTGTGAAGCATCCATTAGTGGGACTGAGTGAAGGACCTGCTCAGAGTATCTGCCACAATGTTCTGATCTGAAGGAATATAAACTGCCTGAAGATTCACTTGATACTTGACAGCCAGATCCCATACAAAAAGTGCTAGCCGGCAAAGCAGGTAAGATCCTCTCGCCCAGTTTCTTGATATACCACATAACTGTGGTATTGTCTGTGAACACCTTAAGAAACCCCAGACTGAAGAGAGGATGAAAGGCCTGAAGAGCCAGCCGAAGAGCTCTCATCTCCTTGATGTTGATGTTCTCCTTCTGCTGATGAGGCGACCACACTCCCTGAATGTTCAGGGAGCCAAACGTTGCTCCCCATCCCATATCTGAAGCGTCTATGAACAGAGCCTGAGGGGGAAAAGGACAATGAAAAGGGAGTCCTGGAATCCGAGAAAATTGCTGAATCCACCACAGAAGTTCCTTCTTGGACAAGGGAGAAGAGGAAAAGTAAAGTCCAGAGGATGCACATGTTCAGAAACCACTGGAACTTCATGTTGAGATTGGCCAGAGAGATTGGCCAGAGAAAGCATTGAAATGGTGGAAGCCATGAACCCTAGAGCTCTCAGAAACTCCCTGGCTGTAACTGAGGCCAGGGGAAGAACAGTCTGAAAGTAAGAAATGAGAGTTAAGGCCTTTGGAGTTTGAATCCTGCAACCCAGAAAGACATGATCCTGAGAAGAAGTCAGGGAAGACTTTTTGAAGTTTATCGTGAACCCCAGGCATTGAAGAAATGAAATGGTAAAATTGTGCAAAAGGGCCACTGGAGAGGGTGCTTGAAGCGGCAGGTCATCCAAGTAAGGAAATATCTGCATCCCTTGATGCCTGCAAAAAGCAATCACAGGAGCAAGGCATTTGGTGAACACTAAAAAGGCCAAAGGGCAAAGCGCAGGACTGAAAATGCCAGGAAGCAACAAAGAAATGCAAAATCCTTCTAAAAAGAGGACGGATTGGAATATGGAGATAAGCATCCTTGAGATCCAGAGACACCAGAAAGGCTTGAGGAAGCAAGAGAGGAAAACGGGTTTGAAAAGACAACATACAAAAGAAGGCACTTTCAGAAAAGTGTTTAGAGGAGAGAGGTCTAGACTCAATCTCAAAGTACCTCCTTTTCTGGGCACTAGAAACATTCTTGAATAAAACCCCTTCCCCTTTTGGGACACAGGCACCCCTTGATCTCTAAGAACCTCTGGGAAAAAAGGATGTTGTTCCCAAGGATGCTGAGGAATGCTCTTAAAAGGAAGATAGGAAATCCACACCATTAAGTACCCCTGATGAATGACTCACAGAACCAAGGCATCCTGGGTGATTCGAAGCCAAATAGGAAGAGAAAGACAAAGGCAAAGAGAATGAGGAATGTGGCTGGGAACAAGTGGATAGTCAGACAGAACCTGGTTTGTCAGGAAAGGAAGGCTTTAGAATCTCTACAGTCTGAGTGGCCTTAGCAGGAGGAACCCATTCACCACCCTTTTTACCTTTAGCAGGAGGGCAAGATTGCCCAAGAACAAAGGTTGGCTTAGAAGGGTAGTTTTTCTGAAATTTAGGCATAGGAGAAACAGAGACATGTTTAAGGTCCTGTAAGACTTCCCCCTGTCCTGAAGAGACTTAAACAAACCAACCGCTGCTTCCCCAAATAAAAGCTTTGTATCCACAGAAGCATCCATCAACTTAACCTTAATATCACCGGGTAAAGGTTGAAGTCTAAGCCAAGCATACCTCCTCAGTACTGAACCAAAAGCAGCAGTCCTAGAAGAGGCATCTGCTGCATCATAACTACATCTGATAGAATGATGAACTACTTGACAGGAAGTCCCTAGCAAGGAAAGAGCAGAAGATTTGCTCTCAGTCTGGAAGACAAGAAAAAAGCTGACAAGCCTGAGAAAGAAGAGCCAACACATACCTAGATATATCGGTCTGATAATTAATCGCCCTAAAAGCTAGGGTAGCAGAAGTATAAACCTTCCTACCCAGCCTGTCCATGGTTCTGCTGTCCTTGTCAGAAGGCAGTAACTTGGACGAATGAAGCAACTGAGATGACTTAAAGGCTACAGACACCATAGAGGGGTCAGCAGCAGGACATAACACACAGGAACAACCCTCAGGCACCATATAAAACCTATCAGACGTTTTGGGAGCAGGGTCACAGAAACAGGTGCTTTAGATGCATTCCAAAAAAAACATCTAGTGAAGCAACCAACCAAGACAGGAGGAATAGCCACAGGTTTAGGATATTCCATCTGCAGTGACTCATTTTACCTCGAATGGATATCAGAAACCTGGGCACAATCCCACAAAAAATTCCATCATCCTAGAGATCATGTCCCCAAAGGAAATTTCCTCAGGAGAAGTATCTGGATTATTAGAGTCCTCCTCCTCAGACTTGTAGTCTAAAGGAGAAGGAATCTGGGTAGAATAAGTAAGGGATTCTTCATCAGAATCCAACTCTTCCTCAGAAGAATTTAATTCCCTGGGCCTTTTAGGTGAAGAAGACCAAGGAGGAGCAGGAACCAAAACCCTTTGAGAAATCCTTAACGTCAGTAAAGAATTAAATAAACCCTCAGTAAAGGCCTGCCACTCACTTTGTGGATCCCTAGCAGCAGAAGAAACAGGTCTAGTTTTCCGTTTCATTTTTAAGGGGACGTCTGCCCTAGAAAACTGAGAGGGCCCTGACTCAGGATGGCATTCCACAACCGTAGTAGGAACTTCTTCCCTAAGAAGAAACTGCGCAACCCCCCTAGACCCCTCAGAAACAATCAGCCATGGTTCCCCCTGAACTCCCATAACAGACGCCTGCAAAGCTTAGTCAGTTGTGCTGCCCACCAGATCCTCGCCAGCCTCCAACCCAGACGTGGCAGAAGAATCAGAATAACACAACCAGGTGAGTCTCCGGGTTTGTAATAATCTCAGGAGAAACCCCAGGCAGAGGCCGGACAGCGGAAGATTCCAGTCTTACCTTTGTCACCTTCTTCCTGATGGCTGACCCTCGGGGCAGGAAGTTCCATCCACAGTATCTTTAGCAAGCTACTTAAGATGCTGGCTCTCAAAATACAATGAAAGGGAAGAAAGCCTTCTACGAAAGGTTTTCAGGACAAATTTTCTAATAATAATAAACAGGACTAGAATACTGTGCGGTACTAAAATAAATGAGTAAATAAATGAGAAATAAAGTACTGAACTAACAAGGCTGGGCTAAAACAAAGTTTAATAACACACAGAAAATACAAAGTAAGTGCTTCCGCTTCCGAGAAAGTGATGTGGTAATTGCGAAAGCGCTTACTTTATATTTTTTGTGGACTGATGAAGCAAAATAAATATTTAAATAAGAACAACAAATGCGAAAAAAGCACAAAAGGTTAAACGAAACATGGCTAAAAATAGCACAAAACTTTTTTTATAACAGGTAAGCACTTTCACCACTCGTATAGTGGCTTCATCAGACCATATAAAACATAAAAAATGCAACAACATTTAAATACTCACATTTCAAACAATAATAATCCATTAATGTGCATCAGGTGTATCAAACAACCCCAACATTACTCCAAAATGCATTCTATGTAAACTTGTAGATACGCTCTATCTGGCTTAAAGAAACGGTCCCAATTTAAGCATTAAAACTAAATAATGTAATATATAGCAATCCATAACAAATAAATTATAAATACATTCTATACCTAAATACGACTCGCTTTAAATTACACACTTGCCCAGACAAGTTATATTATATAGGAAATGTTATCATATATTTTCATAACATCACATTTTCATTGGGTTGGGAGGGTAGCCTAATGGTTAAGGTGTTTGCCATACAAACACAAGGTACAGGGTTTGAATCTCACAGGGGATAGTTGGCTAGGCTTAAAATGGCTCGCAAGGGCAGTTAGCCTAGTACTAATCTATGAATCTATGAATCTATAAGCACATATTAGAGTACTTGTGAAACACAGCATTTCACATGCCATGAAACACAGCTGAAAAACATTTTCATGAAAAACATGCTCGAAAAAAAGAGGATTTTTAATGCAAAATATTGTTTCAGTTCAAGGCTAATCAAATACTGATCAGGAAGAAAAATGTAAACAATATTAAAACAAGGTGGAGGCAACGGGTCTATATTATAAACCCGAAACCTCTAAATAGTGAATGCACCTACATCGACACATAAAGGTCAATGTACAAAAACAGCAAAATACGCAATTGTCAACCAACAGCGCCATGCAGGTAAGCTCAAACTAACTAAATAAAATTAAATTAACACACTTTTTCATGGGGGGGGGCCACAACCCCCCTACTTAAATATACCAAGTCCGAGACCACACTACAGTGGGAAAAAGGATATATTTCCTCATCCCCATGATCGCCCTACTGGCCAAGTAAATACGTTCAGTGTTTTCATTTTCGCCGATTACGTATTTCATTGTTTTTGTACATCAACTTTTAAGTGTTGATGTAGATGCATTTGCTATTTTGAGCTTTCGGGTTTATCATATAGACCCAAAGCAACATATGTAATCGAATATAGCATGTTACCCAAGGGTCTGAATATACATGGTCTATTATGGCATTGCTGTGATGAATACTGATAGATGTAATTGGAAGATATCTTTAAAAAGTAATTAGAATCACATTGTGTATTACTACAGAAATTCATTAAAACATTGAGTTAGTTTCATTCTCTTGAAAGGCAAGAAGTACGGGCAGCATAATGTAAAGTGGAGAACTAGTCTGAACACTAAATATAATTCCTTGTGCCCATCCACTGTCCTGTTGATATTTCAAATAGAAACAGTGTTGCAAATACAGAAAAAAAAGTTATGTACTCACCATAACGTTTCATCTGTGTTGTCCATTTTCATTCATCCTTGACTGTTCGGTTTGGATCGGCTACTTCTTCCAGATCGTAGAACACTGAAACAATTATTCTCCTCCCTTTACCCATAATGCCCTAGTCATCTTACAAACCTCAGATCTTGTTTGCTACCCATAGACCTACAGAGTAGTAGAGAATCAGATAATAATGGAATCTGGAACTCAAACAATGGAACGGTTCCTTCAATATCCTTCGATACAGCAAAGGAGGGGGTTGTTGGGACAGAAGTTGAGGCACTCTTCTAGCAAAGTAATAGCAACTAAGAAACTAGTCTTCCAGGTCAAAAATCTTACTTCAGACTTTGCTGATGGCTTAAATGAGAGCTGGGTTAAGGCTTAAAGAACAACATTTAAATCCCAAGGAGAACAACCACCCTTTAGGGGAGGTTTAAGTAAATCTGTTCTTATTAGAAAGGCTTTGCAAAGCTTGGAAGAAACTAAGGTCTAATTATTTACTGCTATATGAAGATTAGAAATGGCTGCTAATTGTACTGTGACAGTTAAGGATCTAGTGCTTCAATGAAAATCTTAACTAAAAATAAAGAACCTTAGAAATCAATGCTGGAAAAGGGATCTAGGTTCTTTTTACATGCCCCAAAAAACACATTTTTTACATTTATTTTTGTAAACATTTCTAGTGGAAGCCTTGTGGGGTGATAACAGAATGTGATGTACAGGGGAGGACAGCCTGGGCTGTCTAGCAATCAATGGAACTGGAGAAACCATGCGGTCATCTTGAGGCTTGAAATGTCCAGATGAGTCATGTCTCTCGAGTGAGACAGTATGTCTGGAGTTGGATCCAGAATCCAGGGTGGATGTAGAAGAGGAGGCCAAAGGAATGGAAACCATATCTGACATGGCCTGTAAGAGGCAATGAGGATAACTGTGCTCTTCAAGACGCTTTCTGTAAAAACTGCGGTATTAGAGGTAATGCGGAGTAGGCATAAAGGAGACCAGACAGCCAAATGTGACAGAGCATCCCTTGGGGATTCTAGGGGGGGGGGGGAGATCAGGACAAAGAACCTACTGCACTTGTTGTTGAGAGGAGATGCAAACAGACTGCAGCACAGTTGGCCCCATCGACAGAAATTCCTTTCCACCACCTTCATGTTGAGACACCACTCTTGAGGCATTAGAATAGCTTACGTAACTTGTCTGCAATTACGTTGGATTTCCCCAGAATGTGCATTGCTATCAGAAACAGATTTGATGAGATTTCCCATGGACATCATCTCATAGCTTCTCTACAAAGAGGGTAAGATCGGGATTTCCATCGTTTGTTGATATGGCAGACTACTGACATATTATCCATCTGAATAGCAACAGTCCCAGTTAGAAGTGTGTCTTGGAAGGCCCGCAATGCTAGGAGGTCAGCTCTCATCTCCTGGATATTGATATGCTTGTTGGCCTCTTCAAGGGACCATGTCTTGAAACGTCCTTCCCAAAAAGTGCCACACCCACCCAATCTGAGCAGTATCTGTGGTCACTGTGGCTTGGGTTTAAGGACAATAAAGGGACAGGCTTCTTGTCTTTAATTGGAATGGATCCACCACAGAAGGTCATTATTGCAAGCTTGAGTTATTTTGACTTCACTGGATAAATGTTGATGGAGAATACACCACTGAGTTGCGAGAGTCCACTGAAGGATCCTCACATGGTATCTTGCCAGCAGTACAAGAGTGATCACTGCTGACATGGATCCCAATGCTTGGAGTATCGGATGAGCTGATGGAGACCAGCTTTGAATGATCTTTTTGACCTAGAGCTGGATTGTTTGAATCTGGTACAGAGGGAGAGAAGCTATTTGAGTGACTGTACTGAAGAAATCACTGATGAATTCCAAAGTCTGAGTTTGTTCTAGTTAAGATTTGCTGTAAATGACTGAAATCCCTACACAAGAGGGCAACTGGAGTGTGAAGTCCCAAGCTTGAATTAATTGATGCCTGTTTGGAGCATTCAGGAGCCAGTCTAGATATGGAAACACTCGGAATCTCAGCAGTCTCAAGTGAGCTGCAACTACTGCCATACTCTTGGTAAACTCCCTGGGGGGTTGTGGTGAGACCTAGGGCAGTGCTCTGAATTAGTAATGACTGGCTCCCAGCCATAAGTGTAGATATCTCCTGGATCGTCTGTTCATTTTTTACATTATACTACACATCCTGAATACCTACTGAGCAAATCCAGTCATTCTTGAGCAGAAAGTGCAGAAGGAACTGAACCATAACCACCCAGAACTTTGTATACTGAACCGATTGATTTAGTTTGCTGAGATCCAAGACCAGCCCCAAGTCCTCAGTCACTTCTGGCACTTAAAAGAATCCTGTATAAGTTCTGGACTACTTCTGGTCTGAGGGACCTCTTGGATGACTTTGTTTACAGCAGCTGGTTTATTTCTGATGCTGGTGCCTCCCTCTGACTGGGTGGAACATCAGGGATTTTGCTTGATACTGAGGGGGGGGTGGTGGAAAAACAGCATTATTAAACCTCTGGATATTATCCTTTGTGCCAATGTATATTTTGTAATTTCTAGCCAGGCTCTCTGGTGCAGGGATAAATGAACCCCAACTGCCTCCAGAAATGGACAGTTGGGCCTCCTTTCTGGAGCACTGATAGGATCGGTCAGAGAAAATATTCCTAAATCCATGGCTATGCAGACCACCTTTGCCACGAGGATGGTGTCTTCAATTTGAATTCCCCCCTCTGACCCTGCGGGAAGTGTTTCCATGTTGATCTTGGAAGGGACCCTGGGATTTTTTGAACCACATTTCCCATCTGCCTCATTGGTTCCTAGAAAAGTTCCATTGAGGGGTCGAAAAATGTATGGCCACAGCAGACATGGGTTTCCCTTCATGCTCACACCTAGAGAGTGTGTGCGTTTTACTTTGGGGCCAAATAAGAGGTTCCATCAAAGGGAACATTGATGAAAGAAGATTTGAAGGGTTACGAAAAGTCATAAGTTTATCCAGGCATGTCTTCAGATGAAAATGCCTGAATCAGCCTCCTATGAAGTGCCTTCAGCCATGTGGGAGATGGGTCTCATGGACAAATTTGAAATAGACTGAAGGGTAGCCAACTGCGAGGAAATAGTACTCTCTATCTTGGAGGATATGGCTGCAGAGAGGAATTTGGAAAGTTCCTTGATCAAAGCAATCTGGAGTCTTGTAAAATATGCCAAGTAATTCAGTGACCTGAGGGTGAAGGTCACTGAAGCACAGAAACTTCTCAAGACTGTCCAGCACCCTAGACTCCCTGTTAGGTGGGTCTGCCAGTTCCTTCTTAGTGGCCACCTCTTTGACCATGGCATCAACAGATACGCCTTTACTCCAGTGTGGTCTATCCCTAGGTGGCGCCAGGATCCTATTTGATCCCTTAGGGATTGGCTCAGTCATGTCAGGCCTCTTCCACTCCTGTTGGGAGACTAAATCAGTGATTCATTGGTGACAGAGTTACCCAGGAGGGGGACCATGTGCCCTGGACCTTCCTTCCCAAAAAGTGCCACCGCCACGTAATCTTAGAGGTGTCAGTGATCACTGTGACCTTGGGTTGAAGGACAGCAAAGGGAAGGCCTTGTATTTGATTGGAATGGATCCACCACAGAAGGTCATTTCTGCAAGGTTGCATTATTTTGACTTGACTGGATAAAGGATGATGGAGAATAGATTACAGAGTTGTGTCTGCTGAAGGATCCTCATATGGTACTTTGTCAGCGGTATAAGAGTGGGCAGAGTTACTAAGGAGGTAGACGGGCCAGCTCCAAAGGCCTCCAGGAACACAGACTCCTCTTGGGATAAGTTATCAGCGGACCAACCACCTCTGTTTTTGGAGTTCTAAGATGTTTCCAAATGAGATATCATTGGGTGGTGATCCAGGGAACCCTTCCACTTCATCAAAGTCAGTGTCCTCGGTGACAGACTCTTGTGGTGAATCTAAGTGCCTCCTTCTGCACTTCTTGTTCTGAGGAACCTCCTCACTGGGATGCTTCAGGGAGGTATCAATAGAGATAACTATATCCTGCTAGGTAGTCTGGACAGTGGTTATGGCTGGCTGTCCTTGTGGAATGGATGACTGCGGATTTGGATGCAGAAGTGAATAGGACTAGGGAGTATAAGCTGAAGTGGGTAGAGAAGTCTGAACTCTTGGAATAGGAAGATTTTCTCCACTACCTTAATGTCTGAATGCCTGGGAGAAAGAGAAACTGATGGATCGGACAAGGCAGGCTTTTGGACTGTCAGCTCCCTTTGCCCAGCAGGCAAAGTACTTGAGGAGGGGGTCAGAGCCGAGCTGTCTAGAGCCAATTTCCAAAGGGTAAAGATGGCTCTGACAACTTCAGAATCATATCCAAACCCCTGGAGCCAGCACCGATACTATGGCTCCAAGAGTTATCCAGCTCCAAAGTACTCAACGCCCTACAGCTCAGAGACCCCACTGGAGTCGAAGAATACATTTTCAGATCTGAGGCAGAAGATTCCAAGACTTCCAGATCTGATGGCTCCCAAACCGAAGGTCAGATCAGCGGAGGAGCTAATATTGGAGGTGTGGTACTAAAAAGGGTCTCTTGACCAATGGTGTCAGAGCCAACAGAACCCCCATAGGTATCTTTGTCCTGAGAAACTTCAGATTTCAATAGACTCCTGGAAGACTGAATGGATGATGCTGTGGATGAGGGTCTCAACTGGTGATGAGGAAACCCAAAAAAAGGGTGACTGGAGCTGAGAGATTATCAGCACCAACAATAATAGAGGTGAATGGATCGGAGGTGATTTGCCAGATCTAGGTCTCAGATCCAAAGCAGTCAGATCTGACTTTTTTGCCTGTTTGAGAGTTGGTTCTGAGGATGGAGCTGAAGTAGAAGGTGTAGTCAGATCAGCAGATTTCTTATCAGACTCTTTTGAATGACAGCCTCCTTTTTTGTCTGACCTTTTAGGGCTTTGAGCCCCAGAGACTGTAGATGGAAATTTTCTAGGCAGTAAGCCCCTAAGAAATCATTTATTTTTGCAGTCAGTTAAGGCACAGGAGTTAAATCCCTTACAGATGTTACAGTCGGAGTCAAGATGGGAAGGTCCTAAACAACTCATGCACTTTGAATGTGTGTCAGAATAAGTAACCCTGAATGTTTATCAGAGAATCCGAAAAACTATGGAAGCAGTTTTTGTCTTTTTTTAATATTACAAAAGTTAAAGGGAAAAGGAAAAAAATACCAACAATGGTAACACTTTAGAAAGGGAGTACTGAAAAATATGGAAAAAAGAGACAGGATGCCAGCAATGGTAATCAAGGCTACTCTAAGAGTAGAAGGATATTAATATAACTATAGATATAGTAGGTTAAAGGAAGGAAGAATAGAGAAGGTATAACGTACTATAAAGAGTATATGAAAAAAAGTCTAACTCACAAAATTGCAAAATCTCGCTTGAAAGTTTTGTGACCAATGTCCGAACATTATAGAGCAAATGAGATCTGGGCATGTAAATGAACTAGGGCATTATGGGTAAAGGGAGTAGCTCAAGAGTTTGTGTTCTACGATCGGGAAGAACCACCCAAGTTGGATCCAAGGATCAGATCCGAACCCAACACTTGAATGAATGAAAATGACATCAGATCTGTAATTAACTAAAATGTGATGAAACGAATTGAATAACTTGCAGCATAAAGCAACAGCAAAATTAAATGTTGGCTTGATTTCTTTACAAATGTTGAATTTCACAGACTAGATTACCAGAACGACCTATAGCCAAGCACAACGTTAGCTACTGCTGCTACAATGGCATTGTGCTTTATAACGGTCTTTGGCAGTTGTACTTTAGCCAGGAAAAATTTCAATGCAACAGGCATTCAGTGTCAGCCTGTCCCTCATGTTTCTCCATAAATTTAGCGTGTTCAAGAGACATACTACCGATCTGCTTGCTCCCTCGTTTTCAAGTGAATCACAGTATGGCGAATGCTTATTGCATTTCATGGGTGTTTACAGGCAATTTAGGTTTTTACCCTGTAAGCTCAAATCCATCCGAAAAGATTCCTATTTTTCATTTTCCCTCCTAAGAAACTGGATGCCTAGTATACAACGTTTTTTCTCCTGATACAAGCACTGTGTCACAAAGCTCCAGGGTCTGAGGTTCAATTCTGTCTTCCAGCACTGTCGATGCGGCATGTATGTACTCTAGTTGCCTCCCAATTTTCAAAAGCATTTTGGTTGATTGGCAAAGGACTCTACATATCATTGTGGCCTAGGTTGTGACTGCAAAGGGCCTAAAGACTAGTCCCCCCCACATCATTAAAATATAATAAAATAAGTAAAACCCCCTTTTTAACTAGAAGCATATTTAATCTTCAAATATTCAGGCCACAGCTCATCTTTCAGGCCTGTAACTATCTATGCAGTAGTCTAAAAACGCATCATTATATGATATTTATGCAGTTGCTACACAGGCTGTTTTATATGTTTGCAAAATTCTGCAAACTGGATCTCATTTCTGATCTAGCCACTCATTCTGAGTGAATTTTGATAAGGGGATGTTTCCATAAGTAGCCCCCCCCCCATGAGGATTATCCTGGGACTCTGTATCTGAGACTGAGATTTCAAATCTTCTTCATTTTAAAGACAAACTGTATGTACTTAAAGTAATGACAGATCTTGACCTGAAGTAATGACAGATCTTGACCTGAAGTTCTATCTCCATCATCATATCTGCCAACCATATCTCTGCCTTAGTACTGGAGGAACCTGGGAAGGCTTAGCAATAGACATAGCATATTTCTCGTTAGTGTGTGTAAATCTTACTTCAGCTTAGTGCAGGCTTACAGAAATTTGAAAAAAAGTTCTGATTTGTACACAGCAGTATTGCTAATGGGGAAGGGGTTGGCTCTCTGGTAGAATTAAAATTTCTTAGATATTGGGCTAAATCTTAATGGCTTTTGTCCTAGATGTGATACAACTGTCAATCCTCAATTATCATTACAGTAACCAAAAAACTTTTATTTGCTTTCTCAAGCTGTGATGTATCCTCATCAAAGGCAATGTCTCGGTGGGCAGTCCATGCCTTCTGCTACTAGAACTCACTCGCCCTCTACATCCAGGATTAAAGATTGGACTACCTCCCTGTTCTGGGAAATACATAATAATTATAAAAAGCATATTTAAAGAACCCTGCTGGTCAATGAAATGAAGATAAAAGCTTGTAAAACTAAGGTGAGTCAGCACTTGAAGTGCAGAGTTGCCACTTTTGTTTAACATGAAATGTTCTGTTATGAAGCAGCACAGTTCACAAATTTGTTTACGTCCCAAGGAGTGTGAAACTCTGGAGTTAATGCAAGGGACATACAGAAGATGCTGGTTTGCTAATTTTTGTTCATTGCTTTTGTGATGGCATGGCTTTGCTTTGTTCTGCTAATTTCTTAGTCATGTAATTGGTTTTATGTTTTTTTTTTTGTTTTGTTTATTAATGGTTTAGATGGTCCGGTATTAGGCTACTTGACTTTTATCCGAGTACTTCTGAAATCCAGCAATGAGCATTCAAAAATAAAGTTTAACTATCTTCTGTTTTGCTGGACCCTTCTACTTCATCAACGCTGGCATCAATACTTCATCAATCCTTGCTTAGAACAGAGGGACATTTATTTACAGATATGCTCTTCCTGTCCCCATACAAGAAAAATATAAATAAGCATTTTTTTTTCTGAAAGCTAAAGCTTTCATACATATGCACTCACCTGTACTCAATATTTTTCTTTTCATATCTGATTATGTAAAACCCACTCCTACCCCTGTTTTCATCCTATGTCTCCCCAGTACTCTCCCTATCCAAACCACTCATTTAAATCCTCACAAGGACAGTGACAATAGCAAAAAGTTAATTTCCAGAATCAAGAGGACTTTGTAAAGGATGAAGTAATTGACCTAGACTGGTCCCCTCTCCACAAGTGCAGCAACTTCAGTCCTACGTTCACTTTGTTTAATTCTCTCTTTAAAGCTATCCTAGATGAGCATTTCCCAGTATAGAAGAAATTTAAGAAGTGGTATTATCCACAGTTTGCATCAGTCCTGAAATTTCTTCTTAAAGCTAGATGTAAAGCCTTAAAACTAAGAGAAGAAACCTACAACTTCACTCTAGTAAATCACTGCTATCATGAATACTTCATGCCTACAAAAATTTAGAAAGCACATTCTTACCCTACATACACTAATAGCATCACTTAACAATACCCCTATCATAGGTAGGTACTAGACTATCGGCCCTAGGGCCCATACAAGCCTAGCCAAAAAATGTACCCTGGCTTTCGTCAACCCAAGAAATTTATTTTCCTGTGCCCCTGTCGAGCAGAGCCACAGAAGTGATCCCCGGGGTGAATTTCCCATTTCCCATCCAATCATCAAGATTTTTCTTGAAGAGTGCTAATGAGGAGCTCTGTTTGACATTGACAGGTAGTCTGTTCCAGAGTATGGGAAGTCTCTGGGACAGGAATCTATCCCTCCAGCATGTTC
>NC_056729.1:404155814-404205814 GCF_019279795.1 Protopterus annectens | reverse complement strand
CATTGCAGAACCTGCTCTGATTTAGTCCACCACCTGAGATCTCTCTTGCAAGTCTATGTAATACGTATCAGGTTTGACACAGGTTGATAAAGTAATGACCACTGCATGGCTAGCATCCACTGCAGAATCCATATGTAAAATCTGGCTAAAGGAACTAGAGTTATTGCCGCTACCAATGATCCTAGGACCAAGCGGGTTGAAACCTTGGTATTGCAGATTATTTTCCTGACCTGTGTTCTTAAGGTCTGTAGTCTTAGAGGAGGCACTGAACCTATCACTGACTCGGTGCTGAACAGTGCTCCTATAAATTACAAATGAGACTTTTTGTAGATTATGTTTATCCCTCTACGAGAGCATGCCTGAAGAACCTGATCTCTTGCCTCTATTACTTGATGCCTGGTTGTGGAGGTAATGAGGCAGTCGTCTAAATATGGAAAGAGCCAGAATCCTTCCAGTCTCAAGTGAGCTGCCACTACTGCCATACATTTGTTGAACCCCCTGGGGGCTATGGTGAGACCAAAAGGCAGAACTCTGAATTGGTAATGATTGGCTCCCACTCAGAAGTGTGGGTACCTTCCGGATCACTTGTTCATCTTTATGTGATCGTACGCATCCTGAAGGTCTATTGAGCACATCCAGTCATCCTTGCCCAAAAAGGGTAGAATGAACTGAACCGTGACCATCCAGAACTTTGTGCGTCAAAACTGCTTTATTTAATTCACTGAGATCCAAATCTGGCTTCAGTGCCCTGTTTTCTTTGGCACTAAAAAGAATCTGGAGTAAGTTCCAAATTTCATCTGGTCTGGTGGGACCTCTTGGATGACCTTTTCTAGCAGCTTTTGTATCTGAAGTGCTGTTTGTTCCCACTGACTGGGTGGAACACTGGGGATTTTTCTTGAGGTTGGAGGTGAAAGGGAAAAGGGTATTATATAACCTCTAGAAATGACCCTCTACACCCATGTAGCTGTTATCTCTAGCCACGCTGTCTGGTGCAGGGATAAACAACCCTCGAGCGCTGGAAGGGTCTATTGAAAAATTAATCACTGGACCCTTAATTTTGTGGGCCTCCTCTGCTGTGAGGGAGTGTCTACCATTGGGGTTCTCCCCTCTACTCCGAGGGGAACCTCCTCCATGTGTGTCCTGGAATGGGCCCTGGGACTTCTTGAATGACATTTTCCCAGTACCTCACCGATTCCTGGAAAAGGATCTTTGAGGCATGGAAAAATGTACTCCCACGGCAGACAGGGTCTTTCCATCCTTTTCACACCTGAATAATGTATCTAAATTTGAGGCCAAACAAAGATGTATCATCAAAGGGAGTATTGCCAAAAAAAGACTTCAAGGGCTATGCAAAATCACAAAAGTATCCACGCATGCCTCCTTGTGGAAAAAAGAACACCAGTTACCCCTGAGGTTCCTTTGGCCAGGTGCAAAATTAGAATCATGCTAGAATTGGAAACTGACAGCAGGGTACCCAACTGAGAAGTCAGACACCTGTACCTCATGAGAAATGGATCCTGAAAGGGTGGAGAGTTCCTTAATCAGGCCTCTCTGTAACCTGGTAAAATGTGCCAAATAGTTCAGAGACCTTAAGGCAAAGGTCACGGAGGCATGCACATGCTTCCCAAACCTGTCCATCACCCAAGACTCTGGACAGTGGGATTCTCTTTGGTGAGTTCCTTTTTTTGTGGCCACCACCACAAACATGGCATCAACAGTCATCAAGAACGGTTTGTCTTCTGCTATTGTCATAATTTTATCTGGTCTCTTGGGGATTAGTTCAATGGTGTCTGGGGCCTTCCATGCCCACTAAGAGATCAACTCTATGAGCTCATCGGCGGGCAGGGTCACCCAGGAGGTAGAAGGACCAGTACTGGAAGCCTCCAGAAATACAGACTTCTCGGATGAAGGGTTGCTGGACTTCCAGCCACCTCACTGTTTCAGGATTTCAAGAATGTTTCTGAACTGGACATCCTCAGGAGGTGACTATGGGGACCCTTGCACCTTCATCAAAAATCTGTATCTTCTGTGATGGACTCCTCTGGGAACTCTATTTCTTCCAGCATGTTCTCTTCTTAGGGACCTCTTCAGTGGGATGCTCTGAGGAGACATCAGAAGAGGTTGGAACATCCTGCTGAGAAGCTGGGGTTTCAGTAACAGCTGTCCCTGTGGAGAGGATAGATGAGACTACAAGCAAAGATATGGCAAACCTGCAGACTGAGGATCTAAGGGGAAGGGAACAGTCTTTGGCATGGAAGCAGACAAAGCTCTGTCCATGACCTCAAAGGCAGACTCCCCCCAGAGAGAGGAACAGGAACCAAGATCCGAAAGGACAAGCCTTTGGACCATAGTTCCTCACTGCTCCAAGGAGAACTTCCCCAAGGCCGAAGTCAGAGACAAACTAACACACGCCAAGGCCCCAAGGTGTAGACCCGGCTCAGAAAACTTCGGAGTTGGGGTCTTTGGCTCAAAAGTCAAATCTGATGATTTTAGCATTGGATCTGAAGCAGTTTGATCTGACAGGTCCTTAGGTCTCCTAAGCTTCAGATCCGAAGGAGAGTTCAGATTGGATAGTCCTTTTTTCTTATGTTTTGGATCCAAGTATAAAGTCGGGTCCGATAATTTAGAAATTTTCTTTTTAGGATCCAAGGAGTCAGCTGGATCTGAAAGAGGTCTTTTCTTAGCCTTATGTTTTTTGTTGAGGTTGAAGTAGTACTTGGAGAAGGAGATGGTCTTTTGATTTTTCAGGGGAAGCTCCAGATAATGCCTCATAAAAAAAGAGGAAGGAAGTAACCTATTTTAGAAAAAGATTGTTGTTTCACTCCAAAAAGAGCTCTTGCATTGAAGGAGTGGCAAATGGAGCAGTCCTCTTGGAGGTGGTGTAGTGCTAAACAATATACGTATAATGTACTCTATGCGTGTCAGAGAAAGGAATCTTGTGGCTGTACTTGATGCATTTTTTAAAACCAGACGGGACTTTGTCAGCCATGTTAACACAATAACAGTTTAACAATAAAGCCTGAAGAAAAATAAGTCAGAAGAATTTTTTTTTGTATAATAAAGGGAAAGAAACTACTACCAGCAATGGTATTTATATAGTAGTTAGACCCTAAAGTGTAAAGAAAAGGGGGTGAGAGTGCTAAAGTACAGTTGTGTACACTTACCATAAATGTAGATGTTAGAGTGTATTCACTGTTGCAGTCATCACATTTGGGTTATCCCTGCCAGGGTAGCCCTTGGCCAGCCCGAATACCAGAGACTTAGTATTTCTGCTTCAGTTGCTGTCGTTTGAGGACCAACGTCAGGTCGTCAGCAGTATAAAGTAAGGCAGCCAATGCCATTTCATCAGTTTTTCTTGCCCTAACCTGTCAGGAGACCCCAAAGTAGGAGGCCATGTTCTGGTGGAAAAACCCCACCAGTGGAAAATAAATACCAATATGTTTCTTGTGAGGAAGGGAGAACAACAAGGAAGTAAGGTAATCAAAGGAGAAAGAAAAAGGGGGATGGAGGGAGGGAAACCAGGACTGCAACAGTGAATACACTCGAACATCTACATTTATGGCAAGTGTACACAACTGTACTATGTTCTTCGTGTTTCACTGTTGCTGTCATCACACTTGGGTAGATTCTCAAAGCTGAGGAAATGGGTGGAGGCAGTCAAGGAAGCTAGTGGCTGGCTAGGATGCCCTGCAAGACTGCAGAGGCAAACCCTGCCCTGGATTTGGAGAAGAGAGGCAGGTGGTAATGCTTGGTGAAAGTGTGAACATATGTCCAGGTGGCAGCCTCCAGGATGTCCCTGGTGGGGACTCCTCTGAGGAAAGCTGCAGAGGTGGAGGCTGCTCTATTGCAGTGTGTCCTGACCCCATTGGGGGAAGCTTACCATGCTGTTTGTAGCAGAAATGGATGCAGTGTGCTATCCATTTGGAAATGGTTTGTTTGGAGATGGCTTTGCCTTCTGCCCCTGTAGCAAAGCTAACCAGCAATTGATCAAACTTTGAGGGATTTAGTCCTGTCCAGATAGTATCTGAGCTAGCTGTCTGTGTACATTTAGAGAGTAAATAATCCTTTCCCCCTTGTTCTGGGGATTAGGAAAGTGGGAACATGAATGGATTGGTTGAAAGCCACACTGGACACCACCTTGGGCATGAAGGATTGGTTAGTTCTGATGGATACCCGGTCTGCATGCAAAATAATAAAGGGTTCCACAGCCATGAGTTTTTGCAGCTCAGAGACTCTTCTGGCTGAAGTGATGGCCAGAAGGAAGACCGTCTACCAGGAGAGAAATTTTAGCTCTGCCGAAGAAGCTGGTTCGAAAGGAGGCAGAGTGAGCTTTTCCAAGACAAAGTTAAGGTCCCAAGCTGGTGTAGGTGCCCTTCTGGGGGGGTCTCAAATTGCTAGCTCCTCTGAGGAACAGTTTGATCAAAGGGTGTGAGAAAAGTGGCTGCTCAATGGGAAAGTGAGCAGAAATAGCAGAGGCATGAATTTTTACAGAGGAGAAAGAGACCACTGTGTAGTAGGCCAACTAAGTAATCCTGGATTAGAGGGATGGAGGGCTGTGTCATACTGGCCCCCTTAGCCTGGATCCAGGTGCAGAACCTTTTCCATTTATTTGCATAAGACTTTCTGGTGCTAGGGCATCTGGCCTCATGTATAACATCCAGAACCTGTTTACTGAGGATGGCAGATTGGTGCGGGTTTAGGGAATAAGCCAAGCTGCCAAATTGAGGGTCTGCAATTGGGGATGTACGAATTCCCCTTCCCTCTGGGTTAGTAGGTTTGGAATCTGAGGAAGATGCCATGGAGGCAGCCAGGATAGGCTGCGCAGCAAGGGGTACCAGTGCTGTCGGGGCCAGTGTGGAGCTATAAGAACGGTCCTTGGTTTTCCCTCCCTTATTTTGAGCAGTACCCTGGGGATAAGAGGAATGGGAGGAAAGGCAAAGACCAAGAGGATGATCCAGGGGAAGGACAGGGCATCCACTTTCCAAGCCATGCAGTGATGCTCCCTGGTGCAGAATTTGCTGAGCTGATGGCTGGTGTGGGAGGCAAACAGGTCGACCTTCGGGGTTCCCCATTTCTGAGTTATTAGGGTGAAGGTACTTCTGTTGAGCTGCCATTCATGTGGATCCAGGAGGTTTCTGCTTAATTGGTCTGCCAGGGAGTTGAGAGCGCCTGGTAGGTACTGTGCTAACAGGTATAGTTGCATGGAAGAGGCTGTGAGCCAAAGGGTCATGGCCAGCCTGCATAGAGGGTAGGAGTGAGTCCCTCCCTGCTTGTTGATGTACCACATCACAGTGGACTTGTCTGTTTTTATCAGGAGAACCCCTGGAGGGAG
The DNA here is from genome assembly GCF_019279795.1 of Protopterus annectens. Lineage (NCBI taxonomy): Eukaryota > Metazoa > Chordata > Ceratodontiformes > Protopteridae > Protopterus > Protopterus annectens. The sequence continues at coordinate 404,200,482 of NC_056729.1, read as the reverse complement.
AAGGGGTTTGAAAGCTATCAAGGTGTGCTGCACAACCATCATCTCTTTTAGACTGATGTACAGGGGGATTTGCTGTGGGCTCTATTGGCCCTGTATGCACCTGCTGTCCAGGTGTGCACCCCAAGCTTAGTCTGATGCATCTGTGGTTAGGGTCTGGGCAGCAGGGTGTGGGGAGAAGGGCAGTCCCTTGTTGTGGGAGCATGCTGTTGCCCACCAAAGAAATTATTTTCTGAGGCAAGGAATTATAGGTAGAAGAGTTTCCAGGTCTTGAGAGTGTTGACACCAAAGGCTCTTTAGTTACCACAGAAGTTTCCTCATATGCAGTCTGGCATATGGAATGAGGACAATGCAAGAGGCCATGAACCCCAGGGCTTGCAGGATTTTCCTTGCAAAAAGCTGGGGCCTGGTGGCCAGTTGAGAGAAGTAGGCTTTGTTTCTCTGTTGCAAGTTATGCCATCTGGGATGCTGTGTCCAGACTTGCTCCCAGGAAGATTATCCTTTGAGTGGGCACCTGCTTTGATTTATTTTCGTTGATTGTGTACCCTAGTGAGGTTAGTAGGTTCTTTACAAAGGCCAGGTGTTTGAGCAGCTTTTCTTGGCTGTCTGCCTGATTAAGGTAGTTGTCTAAGTAGGGAAAATTTTAATATATTTGTCTGCAAAAGGCAATGGCCGGAGCCAGGCATTTTATGAAAATTCTGGGATCAGTGGCTAAGCCAAAGGGAAGTGCAGAGAACTGAAAGTGTACAGATCCTGCCCTGAAGTGGAGATATTTTCTACACGATTCCCTGATAGGAATGTGGAGGTAGGCCTATTTTAGATCCAGGGTGGCTAGCCAGGCTTCCATGGAGAGCATGGGTACCAGCTGCTGGAGGGTGAGCATTTGGAATTTTTGGATCACCAGGAAGGTGATTAGAATGGATAGATCGAGGATGGGGCACCAGAAAAAGTCTGGAGTAGAAGCCGTGGCCTATCTGTTCTGCAGGAACGTGCTCTACTCCCCTCAAAGAGAGCAGGGAATGGATTTGCTTTTGTGCCTCTGCCCACTGATTTGGTGGTAGATCCGGGAACCCTTTTGGGGTTGGAAGGGTGTGGAGGGAGAATCTATCACTGAGACACAATGTTCAGAACCCACTGGTCCTTGGTAATGGGGGCCCAGGTGCTTAAGTGAAAGGAGAGTTTTCCTCCTTGGGGCAAGTGAAGGCAGAGGGGAGGTCAGGAGGAGGTGAGTCATTTAGAGTTCTTACCATAAGGGGGTGGCTTAGAACTCCCTGGTTTTGAAGTGGAGGTAGTCCACTGCTTGGATCTCTGCATTCCCTGAGGCTGTTGTCTGGGGGGGTCTGGTTCCATGGGGCCTAGGCTGGGCCTGTTTACTCGGAGCAGGAAAGGACCAGTGCTTGGATGACAATGCCTGCTGAACCTAGGGGGGTGGACCTGAAATAAAAAGCAAAATCTATGCAAACAGTTAAAGATTTCTTACATCTTTTTTAAGACATCTTCTGCCTTAGTGCCAATCAAGTTATCTTTGTGCAAGGGGGCATCCAACAATTTAGATTTGACATGGTCTGGCGGGGGTTGTTCCTTAAGCCATGCATGTCTTCTAATGACAGATCCAGTGACTGGTGCCCTGCAAGAAGCTTCTAGGGTGCCAAAACCACAGTGCAGAGTGTGTTTAGTTACTTGAGTTGCAGAATTCATTAAGTCTTGTAAATCTTTAGATTCTGCCCAAGCAAGAAAGGTAGACATTTTTTGTTTAAGGAGTTCCAAAGAATGTTATTGATCTTTAAGCATGTGGAACTGACAATGTAGTGCCCTGATAGCAAGAGTAGCTGTGGTGTATACTTTTTTACCCCATCTGTCCAATGCTTGGGAATCCCTATCTGAGGGGGTGGGATTCTTAGCAGAGGTTGCTTTAATCTCTTTAGGCCCCTGAAAAATGACCTCAGGGTCAGCTGTAGGATTTTTTTAAAAGATACTTAAGTGAGTCAGGGACTCTCTAGTACCAGTCTGGTTTTCTGGGAGCAGGAGGTAGGGCGTCAGGAGTCCAGATGGATTCAAGGAAATCATCTACCATCTCCAGGACTGGGGGGATGGCTAAGGGTCTGTTGTGGAAGGTCTAGGAATTCCCATAGTCTCTTTTTAGACCGAGGGTAGTCCTGACTCTCCCATTGGAAATGCTCCCTTAAGGTATGCACGGTTTACCCAAAGGAAAAATCCTCTGGGGGAGAGGCTGAAGGAATGGAGTCCACTGCATCAGAATCCTCATAAGTGGAGAGGGGTTGCATATCCTCATAGTCAGATGCATCAGATTCATCGGACTCTTGTTCAGACAAAACTACTGGGGACAGATCTCTCTTTTTGAGGGGGTAGCTTGGCTTCCCCTGATCAGCATGATAAGGTGTACCGCCATTTTAAGCATTTGAGACGGAGGCAAGGTAGCAGGAGCCTGACAGTGGGTAGTTAGTTTCCTGGGTGTGGTTTGAACCCTGGGCCTAAGGAACTTGGTTGTTTTCAAAAGAACAGTAGTCTCAAAAGAATACATCGGTTTGTGGTCGAGATTCGGTGGTGTGAAGGACTTCCTTGGAAGCTGGTGCCTGCTCAGCAGCTCCGGACCCATCCAAGGTAGAGATGACCACAGAATCCTTCGACACAGAGTTTTACAGCATACCGGACTCTGAAAAGGTCTCAGTAGCGGCCTATGAATCAACTGAAGCATGCGAAAGTGCCTCGCTGAGTACCAGAGAACTGACAAGCTTAATGGAAGCATTGTTTGAAGGTTTGGACTCGTGTGGTCCGTCTCTATCTTTACGTTATTTCAGAAGATCTGCTGTCGGATGGCTTACCAAAGCCATATCAGAATTCAAGGACTGTAAACGAAAATATCTGGCTGCCAATAAGGGCTCGACTATGGATAGTATCGTGGTCTGGGCCTAGACAAGTGACGCAGTAAGAGTGGAAGTCTCGGTGTGGTATTTGCTTTCCACAGGCAAGACAATTATTAACTTTCTCTGACATCGGTTAGTGCAAGAAAAAAGGATCCCCAGTGGGGTACTTAGCTTTATAAAACCAACTTCAATTCAGTAATGAAAACTCAAGGTTGCAGCAGACCAGTACTCATGCAAACTGCTTCTGCTTCAGGCTCCATGACAAGAAAGACTGATGTAATGGCATTGGCAGCCTTACTTTATACCACTGATGACCTGACGTCAGTCCTCAAGCAACAACAGACGCAAAAATACTAAGTCGCTGGTATTCGGGCCGGCCGAGGGCTACCTGGCAGGGATAACCCAAATGTGATGACCAACAGTGAAACACAAAGAACATCTATAGTACTCAAGAAGTAAGCGAAAAGGGAAAAACAGATAATGCTATGATAAAGGGTAAAATTGGAAATGAAGGTAATTATGAGAAAAAAGCCTTAAGAAGGAAAGAATTTACCTTATCTGAAGAATTGCTCGAGAACACAGTAACATCACATCTTTCACTGGAAGCGGCAAAAGAGATCTGGGCTACTCAGGGGTTGGTGCACTGAGGATAAGGCAGTAGCTAGAGAGTTTTCTGGTTGCCATGAGCTTTTGCAATGGCCAAATCAGATCCGAAGGATCGGATCTGAACCCATAAGTTAAGGACAGAATGAAAATTGATATCAGATATAACATTAATCTCTCAATGATCATGCTTTACACCAATGATATTATCCGCATGGTGGTGCTGCGGTAGCGCTGTCGCCTCACAGTAAGACGTTGTCCCGTTCGATTCTCAGCTAGAGCATCTTCTGTCTGGAGACATGCGTGAATGGGCATACCTTCGTTGAAGGTTGTGCATCAAGGCTGGCAACTCGGCACGTAAAAATCTACTGCCAATCATTAGCGGACCGGAGTTCAGCTGTGGCAACCCCTAACCGGGAAAAGCCGAAAGACACAACAAGAGCAAGTACATCCATAGCCCACATTCAAAAAGATTAACAAAACGTTTTTTCCTGAATATGCATATTAAGCCATTCTAAAGTGAATACCACACAAACAGTTGCAATATTTATTCACTGTCTACCAAAAATTAGTAAACTGTAAGCCTCTGATCTTACTGACTACAGCTAAATATCAGATTTCACATGTAATGCAATGTTATCCGCGGTGGTGTAGATGTAGTGTTGTTGCCTCACAGCAAGAGGTTCTCCCGTTCGATTCTCAGCTGGAGTGCGGGGAGTGCCTTCTGTGTGGAGTCTGCATGTCCTGCATGTTGGGTGGGCATTCGAAAGTCATGGGTAAATGGGCGTGCCTTCGTTGAAGGCTGAACGTCGAGCTGGCACCTCGGCGTTTGTGAAAATCTACTGCCAATCATTAGCAGACTGGAGTTCCGCTGTGGCGACCCCTAACCGGGAAAAGCTGAAAGACAACAACATGTAATGCAATATATTCACCTATGGCTTACCCTAGACCACCACACGCTGATTACTAGTCACAGACTTGATCTACCATGTACCTTTCCACATCCACTTTTAAACTACTTTTTGAAAAACACTATTCCTCCATGAAAAACATAACAGTAAAAATGCCCCATACAGCCCCCATAAATAGGAAAAAATGGTTATTCAAAGTCCTCTATTCATTTTTGAGAGTGGTAAAAGGAGTTTTAGTAAGATTGTGCCATACAACTGGAATCACCTTGTATAGCAAATTAGAAATTAAACTGCACTTTATATTGACTGAAGCTTATCAAATACGTAAAAAGGACCTGCTACTGTGCTAGTTTCACTGACAAGGGATACTCTCCTTTTGGCATAAAGCTATTAAAATTACTGCAGTTACGAGTATCCTACTAAATTAATCCTTAACAAGAGAATGCATATAGCTAAATTTTACATATGTAAACATATTTCTATTTTTTTCTTTCTTTCTTTTCCCTACACTATGTTACTAAAAAGGTTACTTTTTTTTAAATGTCATCAGATATATGTTCTGGAGATCAGCTGTATGCTAAGAACATCTTAAGTCTTTTTTCAGAACTCTATCATCCTGGGTCTATTATGAATAATCGCATCTTTTTAAATGAATACATGATTATTTGACATCAAAACCTTGGGAGGCCTCTAACCAAAACCCCCTGGATTGCAACACACACTTAATTTTTGCAGGGGATAAGCCACTTGCATCAACTTTGCAGGGGGTAAGCCCACCTGCATCAACTTCCATTGTGCCCTCACCCCCAAGCTATATATACATCTGTGATAGTGCACTAACTCAGAAAATGGAATACAGTCAGAAAAATGCAGCACTAATCTTTGCCCACTTCTGAGTCTAGCCACCATGAATGGACTCTGATATTTTACATTCAATGTTTTCAGTGCTGGTCACCTATTTGTCAAAAAAAAGTTGGGCTGCCATTACATTCTATAGCAAATGTATTAGTTTAATAGTCTGGACTCCTTGTTGAGCTGCAACTAATATTGTTCCCAGGTCGTGTAACAAAAGGGTCCACGGAACAACCCACCCACCTGGTTAACAAATAAATAAATACGTACATATAAGAGTAACTAGCTTGTCAGTTAATACTAAGTACATCCTGATAATAGGTTCCACTGTCAGAAATGTGGGTACATTCGCAAGCCTGAGATGCTACAGATGCACACTGAAGCTTTATTGGCTGTGTTTTACTGGCCACAGTATACAGCAAATATAGCTGGGTGCAGTATTCCTTTCACGGTTAACTATGTGCATTAGAGTGCACCATTTGCCTTTTGTGTGTCATATGTCATACTTTGGACTCATTCTTCAATAATGCAAAATATCTGAAATGTTCTGAAAAGCATTTATGGAATAATTAAAACGGCAGCAAAATAAACTGTCCTTTGAATGCATTACAGAACATTACGACAAAGCAGCACTATTTCACAACGCTTTATTACCCATGTTAATACACGAATAGGCAGCTTTCAGCATAATAATGAAGGGTATAAATCAGTATGTTTCTATATGTGTAATGAAAAATGGCAGCTAAGACATGGATACATGTCCAAACTGCAGTATGAATAAATAATTAACTGCTGAAAGGCAGGAAGAAAACATTAAAACAAAACATAAACTGCAGCAGAAACTTCAAATCCATTATAGGATGATGACATTGCTAAGTGTATCAACAAAAAGACAAACCTATGTATATCTGCTAAAGGTATGTATAAATACAGGTGTTAGGAAGACAACTGTACAATTTCCTAAAGTAATGTGAATTAAAAACACAGCTTTATATCTTATGGTATTAATGGTGATGGGATCATGATGAGCCTAAAAGACTCTGAATATTGTTAAGAATAGGACATGATAAACCAGGTCCTTCAGTGCCCTTGAAATTATATAAAGAATGATATTGGTTACCTGCCACTGGAAATATTTGCAAAGACTTGGAGAAAATAAATGAAAGTATTCTAATCATTCTCATTTAGACACAATGAAAAAATAAAAAAAAGTACTGTCCCCCTACATTTATAACAGGGAAAGTTGAAGCCAGTAGGAGAAATGTGAATCAAATATATGGTTGCGAAACATCAGAAGTTTCAAAGATGCTTAATCGGGTTAGTGTTAACAGGATGCATTATCAGTGTTAACCACAGCCTGCAGTGATGCTTGTTCCAGTCGGTCTTCAGTACAAGCATAAATGTTTTTATCGTACTAAATACACTAACGGGTGAAGGTTTCAGATGTTCTTTTCCCACTGTATAAAACATAGTAGGCTTCTAAGATCAATCTACAAAATTTACGGACATACACCTTCAACAATGCAGACTCATATTATTGAAACAGGGCCTTGCTCCACTGAAGACAGCCAGTAGAATATTAACTACTTTGCTGATAAAAGGAATAAAATAACTGCAGTGAAGCCAGGATAAAAAACTTACTTCACAGCAGCTTATGGCTTTGGTACACTGAACCACTACGCTGTAGTCTAAGAGAATATGTAGAGTTCAGGTTAGCAAGGATACTAAAATAACACAGGATTTTCATTCAATAAATGCAATATATAAAATGTATAGATAACATTAAACAACGTCAAACTTATTAGAGAAATTGCAACTAATATCAGACACACACTGTTGCTGCTACAGAACAGAAAAGTGTGTGTGTGTGTGTGTGTGTGTGTGTGTGTGTGTGTGTGTGTGTGTGTGTGTCCTACAATGGACAGGTATCTTAGCCAGGATTAATTTTTCTGCCTTATGCCCATTGTATTTCAAAACATACAAAGGCCACCTCATGAGCCAGAACAGGATAGAACAGGTACAAGCAGATACATGAATTCAAGTGTTTGATGCATTAGTAACTTACTCAAGTGCCTAGAAGGCAAATTATGGCTTTAAGAATCAAACTTATAAGATGAAGCTCATTAGTAGCTTGGAGCCTTCCAGCTACACTTCCAGACAGACTATCCAGCTACAACTACAGAAAGCAGGGATATAAGAATGATCTCTGTGGTAATCGTACGTCTCAACCTGGAAACATCAGATATCTGGACAAAGGCCCTGAAAAGTAGGTACAACTGGACAAAAATCTGGACACTGATTAACATAACATCTGCATACATAATTATGTAACTCTGCCCACGCCAATGGAATTGTGGGATACCAACATTCAAACACAAACTGAACAGATAAAATATAAAACAACAAATATCTTTCAGAAGAAGCAAGTTAACACAAAACCGGTTATTCTAACAACATTCTAAGTTTATAACATTTAAAGTCTATCCATATTTTTGGGTTTTTGCTCCCCCTTATTTAAGGCTTTATGCAGATTTCTTGTGTTACGAAGTTGAGACGCACAGTTTGAATGAAACTGTAATGTTTAACATTACCGACAACTGTAATCATACCTCCCAAATGTCCCTGATTTTGCCTCACATTTTTGCCCTATCCCTTATAACACTTTCAATTTTTGCTGGTGTATCACCGAGGATTATAGTAAATCAATAAAGCCAAACGACTGTCATACCTCTTACTGTTCAGAAAATGCATGCCACTGCAAAACCTATTCTAAATGCGAATTAAGGTTATACTTTAAAACTGACCCTGACTTTTGGCCTTTGTTCCTCCAATTTCTGTTAGCTCTAGTCCTGATACTTGAGTAAAGAAGTTGACAGCTATAACTGCAATCCCTTCAGTGATTTATTAAAAATTTTACAAGCAACTAGACAAAATTATGCAGCAAAAATATGGACATACTGTAAAATTACTTAAGAGGTACGAGTATGGGTTCACCAGGACGCAAACCCCAATTATAACTGGATCAATATTCTGATAAGATTTTTAGTGTAAATTTCTGCCCAAGACATCAAACAACCCATATGACTTGAAACTTGTGTAAACTTAAACTACGAATAAAGCATAATGATGACATCTGGGCTCTATACTCAGCAGCTGCCATCAGCAATGGAAACTAATATTTAAAAAAAAAAAAAAAACGTATTTTATTCCAATGCAGTTTCCTGCAGTGAGCAGTAGTTATCTGTCATAAACCCTATACTTTATAAACACTTGAGTTGAGTGTCTTAAAAAATTTAACAAAAGCAGCCCAACCCCCAAAGTCTTGCTAAAATGTATTTATTTGCAAATTTGCTAAATAACAATGAGTTAATAAGGGGTCAGGGTCCAATCCATGCTATGTGTCTCAAACTCAAGCTGACCACCCAAAATATTGCAATTCATTGATACAGGTGAAAGCTGACACTCATGTCCCTCTCGTCCTCTAATGAAAACAAACTTGACTTATATAAAATGGCTAGCTTCTACTGGCCACATGATGCTGGATAATGTTTGTCCAAGCTACCTCTCTTACAAAAAAAATCCACAGAAAGGCCTCAATTTCTAGTTGGCAACATTACAGTAAACATTTAATCAAATCTAACACATAATTCCTAACATTTCAATCAAATGCAACAATCTGTTCTAACGGGATGCTTCGTTTGTTCTCACGCCTGCTGACCCTAAGGTACTTACAAAATACAACACCCTAAAACAATACTATTACAGCACAAACCAACTTTATCAAATTAATGCAAAGTCTTTATGACTAAGCTGCAAGCTGCTCATTGGTCATTTTCTGGTATTCTTTTCTGCCTACTGCCTACCTTTGCTTGACAAGGCTGCCAACATTTACACGCAGACCAAAGTATGTAAAATAAAAGAAAATTAACTGAAAATCTGAAGAGAACTATTTGAAGGTCAGGCTGGCACCTCGGCACCGAGAAATCTACTGCCAATCATTAGCGCACCAGAGTTCTGCTGTGGCGACCCCTAACCAGGAAAAGCCGAAAGAAGAAGAAATAATTTAAAAGCTAGATTATATTCCATAGCCTTCATATCTTAAAAAAAAGACATTCACAGTGTGGAAAAAACACAAAAACCAAAACAACTTTAAAAATGCATTAACTGCCTGCTGTAATCTCTTTACGATATCCTCAAAAAAGTACAACTTCAGTTTTCAGTTACTGTCACGCCCTGCAGCACCAATGAGTTAAGCATAGTGCCTTTGCATCGATGTTTAACTCTTTACTTGAAAATCACTATTAGTGATAACCCAGATCGTTCCTCTCGACTGTCCAGGGTTTTGCAAGATGTCCCAATTTCCCAAACCATTCCTCTAGCTTTTGTCCTTTTATCTGCATTCAGGTTAAGTCGTTTGGGGTCTTAAATTCATGTTCCACACAAAGGGTTTGGCACACATTCTGAACCGATATCTTTTTTTTTTTTTTTTTAATCTCCTCAGGCACTGCTTCACAAGGATGATGTCATCACGCATGCCCCTGCATACTGGTGGCATTAGCCATAACTTAAAATTGTAAAATTAAAAAAAAAAAAATCAGGAATTGAAGGGGCCACTTGGAAATTTGTGGCAACCCATTATTTTGCCCTCAAAACCAGTAAATACTGAGGAATTTGGTAAGGCTGAGAGCTATGGTGATAATACTTTTGTATAGTTTTTTTCTGCCACCTCATCACTACAGCCATGCCCCCATCCCACATTAGGCCTTATTAAGGCCTTTCTACATGATATCTGAAGACAGAGAGAAAATCTTGTCATCACAGCCACCATTCAGCAGAGATCATGAGGTATTTGTTTAGCCTCAGCTCTGCTCCACTTTAGTACTGGACATGAGGCTGCCAATGCATGGCATGCAATGCTGACCCAGTAAAACATGTATAGCCAAAGTTTGGGTGGAGTGCTATATGCTACTTGGCAGATAAGCAAGCACAGCTCAGCCCATATGCTGCATGATTTTTTCAGCAGAATCGGGGAACTGATTCGTACATGGTTCAGTGACAGTAAGACATTTGCTGTGGATCAGGTGCTCATTACTGTCCATGGTATCTGTCTCTGCCCCTTACTAATCCACTCTCCAGAAGGCGGCCACCAGTCTCCCTCTTCCTGGTACAGAAATCTGCTGGATAAAGGGAGCTACTACAGCAACGAGTCTGCAATGTCACTCATGCTGCCTATGGTGGGTTCTGTTGCTGAAGCTCTTTAATAATTTATGCCCTATATCTCTACATGCTGGTTGATACACACAGGTGGCTGCAAAATAGACAATGGGAGGGAATAAGTTCCACCATCAACTGAACATACTTCTCAACTGGCCTCTCACTAGCAAACTGGATGATGTTCTAGATTTCCTAGCAAAGTGACTTCTTTGAGAGGGTCGCTAAAGCTATGGATGACAGCAAAACAGTCACACTGCCTACCTCTACCTGGCAAGATGTTCTACACAATACATTACGCAGGCATTGTAGAGAAAGTTACAAAATTAGGCATAGACCCAAATGTTAACCAGTGGATAGCCAGCTGGTTTACTAACAGGACACAAAATGTTAGAATAGGGGAATCCACCACAACAAATAGGCTAGTCACTAAAGGAGCCCCACAGGGATTGGTGCTGGATCCTCTCCTTTTTGGCATCTACTTCTCTGAAGTTAAGGCAAATGTCAAGGACTTCTAGTAGACTAAATTTTCAGACAATTGCAAATTACACTTGGCCACGGTATCCTCTAAAGACAAATACCCTTCAAAAGGGACTGATTCAGACAAATAACTAGTGTCAGAGCTATGGACAAACTCAGTGTGAAAAATGCATATTACCCTTTGGAAAGACAGACACCCTTGAAATTTACCAGACTGACAATATACCTCTAAAGCAGAGTCATCAGGGATCAGAGAAAACATGTTTACATCAGCCTGACCTTTGACCCCCTTGTGTCTACTGTGGTGGGAATATCATTCTACATTGCACAACATAATGTAAGGACATGGCATCCAGGTCTAAGCATGTCATTGTTATGCTGTACTTGGCATTCAACAGACCAGTCATCGACTACACGTATTCTTCAGCATGTGCCCGACCTGGCACTTACAACAGCCTGAGAAACCACACAGGTTCCTCGCAAAAAGAATACAGAAAGTAAACATGTAATCTGCAGACCATCTCAAAGTCCTATCTGTTACTCAGTTTCCTATAGCATGGTACATGGTGATCTCTGACTAGCCTGCAAGACATCTTCTGATCCCAAGCTGATGGATTTGCTACACATTCGCAAAACAAACATCAGAAATACCTGTTCTATGGACCTAAACCCAGACTATCTTAGAGAGACAGGTATGTGTCCCAAAGATTACCTCTTCTCTGGAACAGATTGCCAATCCATGTGAAGCAAATCTCATCCCTAACCTTTTTCAAACCTAATATGGACCAATGGATGGGAAATTTACCTCTGGTTTGGCAGCTATGTCCCTAATGGACAGCAGCAGCCTAAGAACACTTAATGTGTATAAGCCTATACTGTAACCGTAAAATTCCTTGAGATATTGGCATTTCAGCAATATTATGGTAAAATTTGGGGCAAGCTTGGCTAGGCATAAAACGGCTTTTGGGCCATCAATCTAGTAACTACCTATGAACATAGGAACTTATAAGCCGTAACATTAGTGCTCACTAAAATGCCCCCCCCCCCTTGACAGAGGAAGCAAGCATAGCCCCATTATTGTTTTCCCTCTCCACCTCTGATCCTCCAACACTAAGAATGCTATTTGATCCTGCACCACCTAGGTCGTAGTTAGGGCTCGGTGCGGTTTCACACAGGGCAACACTGCATGCTTTTGCATGCAGTCTATTGAATGCCAGCAGTGCACCAGACCAGACTACACCCCAACTATGAGTTAATTGATGTTGGTTGCTCAACCCACACCCCTTTGACTGGGTACACCATTGCCACTGCAACTAAATGAGCCCAGGCCATCTGGGACAAACTCAGAGCTTTATACTGATACACTGTGGAGCAAGCAGCAACACTCCATCAATGATGAGGGAAGAGGAGAATGGAAATTCAGGGTCACATTCAGATACTGCATACTTCCATTAAGATAGCAAATGGGATGTAGACCACTGTTTTAATGAAAAGACAAGAGTACACAGTGAATCAGTTTTAAATACCACCATTCTCTGCAGCAGCTAGTCTACAGAACAATTAACTGATTCTATGTAGATTACCAGCATAGCAGTGGTACTGCAATGTACCTGTCACACAGTGCTGAGACAGCAGCAAAAGGACATGGTCTTTGTATGGAAACTCTGACTGTGACACTACGTTTAACAGTGTATTAAATATATGGATTAAGACAGCAAGTCCAGAGTTGAAAGTTTGTTTGTCATACCTGTGTATGGGTTTTGTGCTTTGATGGCAATCTGCATATACTTTGGTTCAGCACCTGTCACTTGTTTAGACCCTCTAGAAGCTACAGGAGCATAGCCATATTTTTCAAGATTTAGACATTTCATATTGTATTCCACATGACAACAGCCTAGAACTTCTTGAGGTCATGGGCACTTTGAATATAATCGTCTTTCATTACATTGTTAATTACAGATCCCCAGGCTGATTATGAACTATACCTAAAGCAAATACAAAATATTCTACATGGTACGCTACTCTTAGATGACCTCAACTACCTGGTAATAACTAAACACAGCATTTCCAAAACTTTTCTGATATCAACTCCCTATAATAAATGGTCCTTCTCACTAGAAGTGCAAATCTTGTTGACATCCTTAAAAATACTATCCCACTATATACCCCCTCCACTTGTCAACTTCCTTTATGACTATAATGCTGTTTATCTTCTCCCTCATAACTGGTACTTCATTTCCTATGAACCTGACTATATTCAGTGGCTGTTCTATTATGGCCAGTTTCTTATGATTTATTTAGGACCAAGAGAAGTTTACAAGTTCATCCTCTCTTGACAGCCTATTACCTATACTGCTACATATGCCTCCAAATTCTATTGACTTATGAACAGTTGTGTCATCTGTCCCTATCTTTTATAAGCATACCGGGAAATTCAAAAACAGATGATTTTAGTGGAATTCTTATATAAATTATATAACAAGGAAAACACTAAAAGCTTTATATGTTAAATCTCCTTCACACATCTTGCTCAGCAAGAATCTCAAGCACATAATTAGAAAAAACTAAAACTACCTATGAACTTAGAGTTGACGTTTTTTTTCCAAAGAGAGCCTTAAGGTCTTTTTAAACTTTATCAAACAATTCAGAAGTAATGTCCAATGCTGCTCTGAACTACTGCCTAATGATGTGGTTTATTCTGATCTGGAAGCCACCACTAATGTCTTAGCTGAAAAGTTCAACCAAAGTTTAACATAATGCACTTGCAACACTGTTCTCCCTTCCACCTCTAAATACACAACCACCAAATGTCATTCTAAATCAGGTCCTATTAGCACTAAGTAAAAAAACTAAATATACCAATTCCATGGGCTACGACATATCTGTCTCCTAGTAAGTGCTAAACATAGTTTTGCTCAGCCCTTCCTGAAACTATTCAACCTCAGTGTCTCCACTGGTTACACACTACATGTCAAGAGGACTTCCACAATGGTACTATTACACAAGGCAAAAAAACAGCCCCACCACAGACCCTGTGACTATTAGACCCATAAGATTCACCATGAATCTATGCACTAGTATCCTATGTAAAGTTATGGAAAAGAAATGCATATACTTACCGTAACGAGAGAGCCATGCTGTCTCATTTTCATCTAGTTTGATGTTTGGGTAGTCAGATCAGATCGAATCCAACAGCACTTTCTGCCACAGCTTTAGATCCAAGACTCAGACTCCTCCCCTACCCACAATTCCCTATTGACTGAATTACCTTAAGACTAATTTTGCTGACTATTCTAATCATATAGAAAAATTATCTTGATACTAAAAAGTGCTATCATGGAATTAAATAGTAACTTACTAAGCATGCTATGCTTGGAAAGGTGACCTTAAACAGACAGGCTTTAGTCTAGGTCTGTTCGAGCACCAGAAGATTGAATATGGCAGTTTGGAAGGGGAAGGAGGGAGGGATGTTGAACAGGATGAGAATGAGAATGGATCGATCTTTAAGCTAAGCGCATAAGTTTCGTATCCAATGTTGTCGATTTTCATTTGATTCAACGTTTGGGATAGATTCCTAAGTTGCCTAAAAAAGACCTGGATGTCAAGGAAGGACACTCCTCAGAATGATACAACCAACGAATTTGCAAGCTCCAGATTGCACATCCAATTTGCAATGGGATATAAATGTGTGAACTGTTGACCAAGTTGCCGCTGCACAGACGTTATGAATAGGAAACCTTTTCATGAATGCTGTTGTGGTAGCAATTGCTCTAGTGGAATGAACCTTAGGTTTTGAGTGCAGTGTCAACCGCTATTCTTAGAAATAAAGGAAATGCAGTCCACCAGCTACGTAACGTTTGACATATGGTGCCCCAATTTTGTTCTGGAAAAGGAGCCAAATAGTTGATGTGATTTTCTAAAATGTTTGGTACAGTGCAAGTATAATCTAAGTTGTCTATGAACATCTAATGTATGAAGTATATGTTCTCCTCTACTAGAGTAATTTGGGAAAAATTACTGGCAGGCCAATGTATTAATTCAGATTTGCTTCATATGAAACTTTTGGGAGAAAGGTAGGGTTCAATCTTAATAATCTGCCTTTGTGGAAAATGAGAAAGGATGGCTTTCATGAAAGCACCTGTTATTCAGAAACTTGTCTAGCAAAGGTAATGGCAAGCAGGGAGGCACTTTTCCAAGAAAAAACTTCAAATCAGCTGATGCTGTAGGTTCATAAGATTTCGGCGTCAACTGACCCAACAATGTGACATCCTATGGAGGAACTGGTTCTTGAATAGAAGGCGTCTGTAAAAAATTCCTTAGAGGAAACTTTGGATAGCCTAAGAGAAGCATTGGAAGAGTCATTATGGCCTATGTGAATATTTGAAATGGCAGCCATCTGAACTTTGACAGTAGAAAAACTGGAACCCTGGTGGAAAATTTCTGAAAGAAATTCCAGTATCAGTGGAACAGGGGCAGAAAAAGGATCTAATCTTTTTTGACGATGCCCAAATCTTTTCCATTTGCTTTTATAATTCTTTTTTGTTGATTCCTTTTGAGAAGAAATTATGTGGACTATGGAAGAAGACAGACTGGCATCTCTGGCTATTATTATAATTGGAGAAACCAAATGGTTAGTTTTAGGGTTTGTTTTAGAGGTATCCTGGATAGGTGACTTAGGAGATCTGGAATGGGATCCAGCATGCAGGAAAGATGCAGCAAGTGAAGCCAAAGGAAGGGAAACCACGCATACCGGGGTCAAAACAGAGCAATGAAGATCAATTGTTCTTGAACCTTGTGACTTTCTGTATGAATTTTGTTGGTGGGAGTGCACAGAGGAGACACAAGGACCAAGTGTGGACTATAGCATCTCTCAGTGACTGCCCTGTGGAGGGATGAGGGCAAAGTAACTGATGCACTTGTTCATGTAGGAAGCAAAGATGCTGCAGCAACACTGGCTCCATGGGCTGAAAATCTCTGCTGCCTCTGTCTGTTTGAGAGACCATTCATTGGGAAATAGGATATACCTCATCAACTTGTCTGCTAGTGCAGTCACCTTTCCGGGAATATGTGTTGCTATCAGAAAACAATGCAAGACATCTCCCACTGCCAGACTTGCATGGCCTCCCAGCAAAGAAGATATGAACATCCCCCCTCCAGTTTGTTGATGTACCACACCACTGACAAACTGTCTGTTTGGATGGATATCACACCCTTAAATAGGCAGTCCTGCAAAGCCTGCAATGCTAGGAGGACTGCTCATATCTCTAAGATATTGATGTGAGGTTTGGCCTTCATAAGTGATCAAGTCCCTTAAACCATCTTCCCCTTGAAATGCCCCCCCACCACCGAAGGGAAGCATTTGTGGTTAATCTGGGAGACTGGTGAACAGAAGGGTCTCCACAATGCCACTGATGGAGAAGTTATCCACCAACTTAGGTGGTTTCTGCATATTTGAGTAGGACAGAGTCGTATGCAGAGGGGATGGAGACTCTGACCATTGGACTGAGAGGGTCCATTGTAACACTCATGTGGCACCCTACTAGTGGTAGTCACATGATGGCAGACACCATCAGAACTAACAAATGAAGAATCAATCTTGCATGTGGTTGGGTCTGCTGAACTAAATGAGAAGCTACCTGCCTTACTGACAGTACTCTTGCCATCCGAAGTTTGGCAATTTGCAAAATTGTGTTGATCTGACATCCTATGATAGGCAATTATCCCTAACTGAGCAGCAAGATGGAGTAGAAATGCTTGGTGCTATAACAGTAGATCTATGGAGAAAGCAGTTAGGAGCCATTTGTATTGATATGGGAAGACTTGGGTCCCATGCAGTCACAGGTGAGCTGCCATTACTGCCCTAATTTTGGTGCACAACCAGGTTGGCTATGGTGAAACCTAATGGCAGTGCTCTGCATTGGTAATGATTGGCTCCCAGTCAGAAATGGAGAAATCTCCTGGATTGCCTTTGAATCTTTATATAGTAGTAGGTGTCTTGGAGATCTATAAAGCACATCCAATCATCCTTCCTCAAGCAAGGTAATATGAAATTTACCATGACCATCTGTAGTTTGTCTGTTTGACTGTGGCTGTGGTCCAATATTGGCCTGAGATCCCCTGCCTTCTCTGGTGGATTCTAACTGGTCTGGGGGGACCTGCTGGATGACTCCTTTTTCTAGCAACTTTGAAACTTCTGTTGCTGCAGATTCCAGCTGATCAGGTGGAATATCAGGGATCTTTAATCTTTTCTTTAGCAGGTACAAAAAGGGTATAGTATAGCCTCTGATTATTACATTTAACACTCATGCACAGGAAATAATTTGCTAGTCTTGTGGATGTATGGTTAAGCACCCCCTGACTCCCTCCAGAGTGCTGCACATGAGTAACCCTTAAGGGGCGCTGGTAGGCTTTCTCAGTTCAGGGAACATGGAAATCCTGATTTTCTAGTTCACCTTAGTTTCTGGGAAACATCCATTTGAACTACCTCCCATTCTGCCACAGATCTATCTCCAGGAGTGTCATGGTGAAATCCTCTTTTTTCCTGAACCACATTTTCTTTACCTCCCTTTTGATTTCTGGAAATGGATTTTTGTGGAGTGAACAAATGGATTCCTGTAGCAGACAGGGTCTTTCCATCTCTTTCACCATAGGTCCAAATAGTGAGGAACCATCAAAAGGGGCATTAACAAAGAACACCTTGAAGCCTTCTACAAAGTCACAAAGCCACATCCAGCCATGGCAACACATGGTAATGTCTGTACCAGCTGCTCATGCTGTGCGATCTGCTGTGTCTGATAGCAATTGTATGGCAACATTAGAGGTAAATTTCAGGGAAAACATTTGGGTGTCCACTATTGTTTGGACACCTGATGGTAAGTTACCAGAAAGAAACTTTGATATCTTCTTGATCAAGTCCCTTTGGAAACAAGCCAAATGAGCAAGATAATTCAGCACCCTGAGTGCAAAAGTTCTTGAAGCCTAAGTCCATTTCCAGTGTCTCTCCAAAAGCCTGGACTCTGTTAAGGGTTGGACAGAAGAACTCTCTTCGGACAGTTCTTTCTTTGTGACTGCTGCTACTGCCATGGCAACTTCTGGAGGACCTTTAGACCACTCCTTTTCTACTAGGATTCTGTCTGGATTCTTAGAGATTGACTCTGTAACACTGAGGTCCTTCCAAGCCCTCCGTCCTATAAGCTCTATTAATCCATCAGGAGGGAGGAACCACCAAGGATGTAGATGAGGCAGACCCAAAAGCTTCAAGGAACATTGACTCATCCGGAGAAGGAGTTTCAGTGGAACATACCTCCTTGTACTTCATCAATTCTAGGATGTCCTCAAATGCAGTGTCTGCTGGGGGGGGGGGGCAGGGTCCCTCTTCCGGATTCATGTTGTTTATGTTGCAGGACTGGTAAGTGCAGACAAAGGCTCACTGACTATGGAAAAAAGGTAGCTTCAGGGGAGGGAGTTCAGATCTATCAGGTGGATTCAACTGCTTCAAAGTTTTAGGTATCGGACCTGACAACTGCATGGATTTGGAGACCTTTTATTGATTTTTCTATCATCTTCTCTTCTGATCTCTTATCTTCAGACTTCTCTCTGTGTTTTTCCTTAGGCATGTACTTATTTCTCCTTCCTCTTTCCAGTACTTGGAGAAGCAGATGTAGGTCTTAGTTCAGAACACATATTGGAAGATCCTGTCTATGTGGGAAGCAAACCCTAGATTAATTTTCCCTCCTACCTTGAATGGCTCTTGTCCCAAAAGCAGCACAAGCATCACAATTTGCTTTAAGGTGAGAGACACCCAAGCTTTAAACACACAGGGAATGGGGATCTTGAGGGGGATTTTGTGTCCAAAAGCTGAACACTTTGAAATCAGAAAGAAAAAAAACAATCTATACACACTATTAGAATCACTTTTGTTATTATTATTATTAATATGTACTCTCTCTGAATTGACAAATTATAACTCATTTGACTCTACAGGATATTCCTACTGAAGTTAACTGGACCAGTTAGAATGATTTCCTAACTACAATTAATACATGCTGGTCAAAGAATAATTCTTTACCAAGGAACATGCCTATATCTCTAATAACCATCTTAATTTAAGTCTGGTGTAATTTATATGGTATAAGCAATGACAGCCTTGATGTTAATTACATTTTTCACTGCTACAATAGCCTTAGCTACATGGAGATACAATAGCCAGCCAGCTTCCAAATCTATAGGGCACCTTCCACGCATCCAAATTGTCAGGCAGCTCCAGTTGAGCTGAATAAAAGACAAGTCTGGGCACAAAGCCTTTCAGTGCTTTACTGCCACTAAAAAGTACACTCCTCTGAGGCCTTTGAGGATTGATGGTCAGCTTGAGCATTCCTTTGCTGGGCAGTTAAGTTCCCTTTAGGGAAAAGCTTCTATTTCCTTAATTTTGTTGATGTTTTACTACTTTCCTCTTCAGAAAAGTTATTTTAAAGCTAGGAGTGTTGCCTTTTAATGGACTGTCTCGAGACTGTAATGTACTTTTAAATGGAGTGCTCACTTTTTTCTGAAAGTTTAAAAGTGGTATAAAGTAACCGAAAACATGTTTTTCTGTGGAGGGATTGTATTTATTTTACTTTTGTGGGTCTGGCATAGTGCTTTAAAGTGCTTTTTACTGTGTTCTTCTGTCAACAAGTAACTTTTGTGGACTGGCAGTGTTTACTGACAATTGCTGCTGGTCTTCCCCGGGAAAGATGCATCATTTTCTACTTGACCACAGATCAGACTACTGGTCCAAAGGTTGGCCCTTCTTTCAGCAACAAAAAGAAAAAAATAAGCAAACAGCCTTTGCCACCACAGCAGGCTAGCAATTTGCCTCAGCCGCAGATCAGTGACTCTGCTGTGGCCATTTGTTAAACCTCAGACCACGCATCTTTTATCCCAAATCCCTCTGATGTAGCACCTACAGGCACTATGGACCAGAAGTTAGCCACATCCTCTGTGGCTGTTGGGGTCTCTTCAGTAGTCAAGGAAGAGCCACTCTTGTCAGTACTGGGAGAGGGAACAGGGAATGTTTCCCCTTTTGTGTCAGAATTCTATGACCATCACAAAGGAAGCTGCTGCAATTGGTAACATGGTTGGCCCTATTTACCTGCCAAAAAGAAGCAGAAAATCAAGCATGCATCTACACTTCCTCAATTTTCTTTGTATACGAGTAGGTTATTGGGTCTGGCTCAGGGTTTAATTCAGGCTATTACTCCTTATTGTAGCTTCTAATAAAAGAACTAACTTCTTTTCCTGAACAGATTCAGGATTTTGAACCTGAACTTGAAGAATTAGGGACAAATACAGGTTTTCTTCCCCTCGGTTTTCTTTTTTTTTTTTTTTTAAACAATTTTATTAGAAGTACTGTTGAAAATACAATCAACACAAATAATGAACCATTTTAAATTATGTGAAAAATAATCATATACAAAATTAAAGTTTAACTATATACAAAATTGTTCACCATAACTCTTAAACAACTAAAATAATTATATGCATAATATTTGTTGTAGAATTAAATTATTTTTGAAACGGTTCATAAACTCTGTTCCAACTGCTATAAGTAGAAGTATTCCTAGAGCATCTATACTTGGTCAGTTTTTTCCAAACAACAAACTTCATTAAGTAGACTTTTGAATTCTTGTAATAAGGAGGATTGTGATTTCCAATTTCTTGTAATTATCTTTCTGGCTACAGATAATATGGACCAAATCAAAGGGTAATTAGAGGTTTTTATATAGGCCGGTACCGGAGTATTAAATAATATCAGAGATTTAAAGTAAAGTTATCTGTAAATATTGCCTGAATAAAAGCATTTATATCTTCTCAAAATTGTTTTAATTCAGTACAGTCAAACAACATGAGACCAATCTGCATTCAACTGCTTATTACATCTCCAGCAATTTACATTTTTTTTTCAATTTTACTCATTATTAAAGGAGTAATAAAAGATCTATTCAAATATTTTCATGCAAATATTTTCCATTTGATATTATTTTTATCTTCCTCTGTAGGAGGCTGGCTATTCTATTAATGGAATAAAAATAATTCCAATAACTATCAGGGAAAATGTCCAAGTCAGATTTTACAGCCTTATATGTATGTCAAGAGAAAAAGTTTTAAAAACATACTGTTAATTGTCTTTTTCCTCTTCTTGCAAAGTGAACATGTTATTTGTTGGGATATGCCTATCAAAGATGGGCCTCATCTGTGAACAAAATGCAGCATTGCTTATGAACCTGAATAATAACTGTTTTCTGCATTTCAGAATAAAGAGATTTGGTTATAGCTTGGTGAAGCCTGGGATAAGGACAGTAAGAGTTAATTTACTGAAGCAGGCTGTGTGTCCTGGAAACTTTGAGCTACCATTGTTAAACTGAACATTCTGTACTTCTTGAACATTCTGTACTAACTGTTGGTTTGAGGTGATTTGTGATAAACATGTTTATCCTATATTTTTTTCACAGCCAACTGTCAACGGTCAGAAATGTAACAAAAAGTTGTTTTGCTTGCAGTATAAAAGTTGATGTCCGTAAACAAGTTGACTAGAGGAGATCATCTTGGCCAACATGCTGTGTAATCTGGTTAGCTGCTAATAAAGAAGATTTTTCATCACCTGAGGCAGATGCGACTCGTTTGAATTTTTCTTCTGACATTTGGACCTGAAACCTGGAACAGACCGACAGAGACCGAAAAGCCTGCGCAGGTGAGGGCTTCTCATCTTAAGATTCCCTCGACTGAAAGCCCTCAGACTGATTTGTCATTGAAAGGAGGTCTGATCCCTATCTGAGGGACGGTTTCTGAACCAAAAGGGGAAACTGAGTCTCATCTGGTTCAGGTAGGATGAAAACTAAATTTTCTTTTAATTTAATCTTGTCGACAAGGGTTTTATTTTTAGTTAAGGGTGGGTAGGATTACTTGTTAAGATTCTTTTGTTAGGATCACCCGTTAAGATAGCCCCATTTTATAATAAGCCCTGTAAAATAACTTTGATATGGCCCTAAAAGAATAAATCTAGGGGAAACATGGGTTCGAGTTGCTGCAAGTGTGAGATTGATGTCTGTTTAAATGTTGATGGCAAGTATATGAAAGGTTTAAACAAAAATAATGTTACATTTTTGAAAAAGTGGAAGCCGAGATATGATTTTGATGCTACACTGAATAAGAATGCCTGTGCAAAATTGTTTAGAGATTTTAAAAGAGATGCGGGAACTAGAACTAAAAAGCAAAGACAATTGGGATTTCCCCAAGCACAAAAATGGTTAGAAGCAGCAAATAGACGAGCTACAAAAGAAAAACAGTGCCAGGAAAAAGAAAAAATAAATCAAAAGGGATCACTGGTGCCAAGTGGAAAAGTAGCTTTATTTTTAGATAAGGAGGATGAGCATACAGTTTGTGCGGTGCCAAGTGGAAAAGTAGCTTTATTTTTAGATAAGGAGGATGAGCATACAGTTTGTGCGGTACAAAGGCAGGCAACTGCCACAGCAGGGTGGGTTATTGGCTGCTTCCAATTTACCCGCAAATTCCAGTAGTACCCAAGGTTGCTTTGCAACAGGTAGACCAACCTATGCAGTTAAGGTCAGGACCAGCAGGGCAAGGAAGTTGGGCCATTAAACTTTCTGACTACTCAGAAGCTCTTCCCTTAATACAAGTTGCAAACCCACAAGCAGGGGATGTTGGACAAGAGACAACTATTTTAGTTTATCGTCCCTGGGCTAGAGAGGATATAAAGGATGGTATTCCTCATCCCAAGGTTAATTTTCAAAAGTTTTCTGAGGACATAGTTGGTATTAAGTTATCATCTAAATGGTTTAGAAGTAGAACAAGTAGTGCGACAAATCCTGGGTCCAGATTGGCACTTAGTTTGTGGTACTTGGACATGTAAGGCAGATGACGGCACTACATTAAAGCATAATTTGTTAGACTCATGAGTCACTGATCTGTTAGAGAATTTCTGATAAGTGGTGTCCAAGAGCAGATTGGACAGTAATAAATCAGTGCATCCGAAATGATGATGAATCTGTAGATCACTATATTGTAAGATTGACAGAAGTGTTCAATAACCATTGTGGAAAGATGATTCCGCAGGATCAGACCAATGATAGTCCGTATGAACAGCAATTGAAAAATGCTTTTCTTATGGGTTGTAGGGCTCCAATAAGTAGTTTTATAACTAAGCATATGGTAGATCATAGAACATGTAAACTGCAACCTTTGTTTGAATATGCACGGCATGCTGAGCGACATTTCAATTTAAAAAAGAAAAAGAAAGTACAAGTGTTAGCAGTAGGGGATGATGGTGGTATATTCATGGTACAGGACCAATGGTGGAAAAATGGGGGCCTGAAATGGGACACGTTAAATAAACTGGGTGGACATTCAGAGGAATATGAGGGGAGGTTAAAACGTAGAGAATGTTTTAAATGCTGTAGACATGGGCACTTCGCTGCTGACTGTGAAGAGTGGCAACACCCACCCCACAGCTTACGAACAAGGGCTCTGCATGACTATATGATAGTACAGGAAGGCGCCAAATTCATTATTGTGATTACTGTAGAGAAGAAGAAAGCGAGAATGATTGTGATGATGATGAGGCAGAAACTCTTTGTGATGAATGTCAGGACATTCAGAAAATTAAGGAAGGGCAGGATTGTGACTGTGAAGTCATAAACCTGGCACATTATCTGGATCAAAAACCCATGATAGAGTTTTTGGTTGAGGGCAGACAGTGGAGTTATGGGATTTAGGTGCATCGCGTACACTTTTGGGTCCAGCAGTTCTACCCCCTCAACTCGCGAGACGGACCGGAAAATTTAAGGAACCACTGTCTCATCCTCTATTGTTAAACAAACCAAACTGTTAGGTGTAGGGTAATTGTATCGAAAGTTTGTCCAGTTAATTTGCTGGTAAGAGATTTGAAAAGGCATTGAGGCGAAAAGGTTAGTGGATGGCTTGGTGGCACAGGGAGTAAAAGACTTGTTTTACTGGTATAGCCAGGACTTGATTTCATTGATGCAGATTTGATCAACCTACCTTTAAGTAAATCTAGGAGCGGGTCACCGGGGTTGGCGCACTTACATTGTACAATGTTATACAGAAAGGCCCCTGGTCCGGATAAAGAATTTGAAACAAGGATAATTCTGAATGATACGTTTTGGGATATGCAAGGTAATACAGTAGTGATCTGTACTTTGACCAAGGAAATGAGTTCTTTATACAGATTATAGCCCACATATTTCAATTAACACAATGTCCGAAAGTCAGTTGAAAGATCAAAAGATTCAGGTACAAAGATTAAATATGACAAAACAGAAATGGCATGACAAATCCTCCTAACTCAAGAGGAAGATAGTGCTAAGTGCCTTACCTGTAGATTTATGGTCAGGGATGTAGGACTGATGAAAACAGCAGGTGAAGTTTGTATAACTCCAAAGTCAGGTTTTAGACTAAGTAAACAAGCAGAGGAAGGAATTAAGCCAGTTATTGAGCAGCTAAAACAGGAAGGAATTCTTGTTGAATGACTCCATTGTTTCCTGTAAAGAAACCAGATGGGTCATGGAGGTTGGTTTAGGATTTACAAGCAGTATCCCAAGAGCACCAGTGGTCCCTAACCCCTATACATTACTTAATGATTTATTACCTCAGCACAGATATTTTTCTGTTACAGATATAAGCAATGCCTTTTTCTCCATAGCACTACATAAGGAGAGTAGATTTTGGTTTGCATTCACTTATCAAGGTAAAAGATACACCTACACCAGATTTGCCACAGGGTTATTGTGAGAGTCTGACAATATTTGCACAAGAAATTACTGCAAATTTAGCTCAGTTTGTTCCCCCAGAGGGAAGCCAGGTTCTGTTGTATGTAGATGATATTTTGTTGGCGCAAGAAAGTTGTAGAAAGGATACCCTTGCCCTTCTTAGTTTTTTAGCTGAGCAAGGACATAAGGTAAATAAAGAAACATTACAATTGTGTATTTAATTTCACAGGCAGGTAGACAATTGGAGAACAAAAGAAAACAAGCAATTCTTAAGGCACCTATGCCCACAACTAAGCAGGAGATGATGTCCTTTTTAGGTGTGACTAATTTTTGTAGAAGTTGGATCCCTAACTATGCTGAGGAAGTAGGGCCATTGACCACACTAATCTAGGACACTCCCATGGCAGCTAAAAATGATATACAGTGGACAAATACGGCAATACAGGCATTTAACAGAATTAAGCAATTGATAGCAGGATCCTCTGTTTTGGGTTTTCCGAACTATTCTAAGCCGTTTATACAAATGGTTGATTGTAAGGGAGGATATATGACTTTGGTTCTGGTACAAGTACATGGGGATAAACAGAGACCGATAGCTTTCTACTCCTCCAGATTAGATCATGTTGCAAGGGCATTGCCGCATTGTGTTCAAGCTGTAGTGGCAGCTGCCATGGCAGTACAAGCCTCAGCATCATTAGTTTTGTTTCACCCATTGCAATTGCGGGTTCCAGATTCAGTAGCTACTATACTTTTGCAAGATGAGATAACCTTTTTATCTCCTAGTTGACATTTGTCATGTATGACAGTGCTGCTGACACAGCCTCATATGACCACTTTTGCCGACTCCAGAAGAAGGTACTCCACACATTTGTTTAGAGAGCATTCATAACAAAGTGCTTCCCCGACCAGATTTAACGGATATTCCGTTGGTAGATTCTGATCTCATTTTGTTTGTAGACGGATCAGCAAAGAAGGACACTGTAGGAAAAACACTAGTAGGGTATGCAGTCACCACAGAAACTGAAGTTTTGGAGGCAAAAAGATTGTCAAACATTTATTCTGCACAAGCAGCTGAGTTGGTGGCTTTGACTCGAGCTTGTACCTTAGTAAAAAAGTGACAATTTATACAGATAGTCAATATGCTTTCTCCACTGTACATGTTTTTGCTCAACAATGGAAGAATAGGGGAATGGTTACTGCAACAAGCAAACCAATAAATCACAGGGATTTAATTTTACAGTTGTTAGATGCAGTGCAACTACCACTTCAGATGGCGATATGTAAATGTTCTGCACATACCAACAGAAAATATCCTGTCTCCAGGGGAAATGCCCTTGCTGATATGGCTGCAAAAAGGCAGCTCAAGAAAATGATTTGCTTTTACATAAAAATAATTTAGAGCCCGGACACCTCAGACTTAGAGACACTAAAAGTAATGCAAACATTGACAACACAGAAGGAAAAATGTTGTTGGTTAAAATATGGTATCACTCAGAGTGGGTTATATAGGGCATCAGATGGCAAAATGGTATTACCCTCAAACCTTTTTAGGTATGCGGCAGTGGTTAGCCATGGACCTGCCGATGTAGTACAGACGATTATTCAAATAGTGTCTAAGGTGTTTTGGTGTAAGGGGTTTTCAACTTATGCAAAGCAATTCTGTTTATCTTCTTTATTATGTGCAAAGTATCATGCTCAGGGGGGAGTTAAAGAGACTCGGCAGGCATTCCCCACCCCTCCGTATCCTTTCCACACACTCTGTATGGACTTTATTGAATTGACACCCTCAGAGGGAAAACGGTTCTGTTTAGTCATTATTGATGCTTTTTCTAAATGGGTAGAATCTTTTCCAGTAAAGCACCTGAATGCACAAACAGTAGCAAAGCTTTTGACTACAGAAATAATTCCCCGATTTGGTTTACCAAAACGCATTTACAGTGATAATGGGTCTCATTTTGTTAATCAGGTTGTTCAGAAGTTGGGTCAAGTGTTTCAAATTGATCTCAAGTATCATTGTGCTTACCATCCCCAATCAGCTGGACTGGTGGAAAGACAACTGTGTCTTGAACAGTAAGCTCCGCAAACTGATGGCAGAAACACAGATCATGGACTGCGTGCCTTCCTTTGGCACTCCTGTATATGCGAATCTCACCTTTCTACAAAGGACTTACACCATTTGAACTTTTGTTTGGGAGAACATATTACGTCCCGCAGTGACAAGGATTGTTGGGGGTGAGGATCTAGCGGATTATATGAAGAAGCTGCTAAATATCAAATCTCTTGTAACCAATGACTCCTTTGCAGATTCCAGAAATGAAACCTTGTTAAGTGTGGCACCCGGAGACTGGGTGTGGATCCGAATTGTGAAGAGAAAGAATTGGTCATCCCCCAGGTGGGAAGGCCCATACCAAGTACTAATCTCGACACCTACGGCTGTAAAGATCACTGAGAGGACTTCGTGGATTCATATCACCCACTGTAAAAAAAACTCCTTCTACCATTGATATTGGTCCACCTCCACCGGACTTCTGAATGCAAAGTCTGGCTACAAAGGGGGATTAGCCCAATAGGGGTTAGTTCGTCTCAAACCCAGTGAAGAAACCAACGGTGCGAAGTAGTTCTTAGGGAGGATGGCCATGTTCAACTGGTACTTGAACCAGTCACATGATGATTTTGGTGGCGAAAGTAAATATGTCCATATGAGAAGAAACCGTTGCAAGAGAAAAAGGAATGGTGGTGCAACAAGCGCAAACAGGTGTTACTACTGTGTTTAAGGTGAAACTTTATGAAGGAATTTTGGACTGTTCTAAATGGAACAATAATAATTTCTTGACTCGTGCAAAATACTTGTGCAATAGAGACTGTACGTCCTGGTCAAATGTTTGGTGGTCAACAGATGTGAATGGATGGGAAACAAGTGGTGTAGTGATACCAGAGAATGATAAAAGCAGGCAACAAAGAATAAAAATTGCGCATTTCCAAGGTACTGAAGTAATTACTATAAACATTGTGTCACCACAAGAAAGTGATTCAGGAGTTTATGGAAGTCTCTTCCAACTAGAACTGATCCTTTGGGGACCCTCCAACTTAACATACAAAGCCTTAAGAATGCTACAAGTAAAGCAGATTTTGCCTTCACAGAAGAACAGTTGTTAATCGAGACAGGATTCGTACACCATAATGAATGGTTATCTTGGGTTAGATATAGTACCAGAGAAGCACATCGTGAGGACTGTATTTCTTGTGCTGAAGGTAAACGGCAACTAGCGACAGTCCCATTGATGTGAGATGAAGGTAACCTAACGTGTCTGTTAAAATTATTCTTCAACAAAACTGAAGATAAATGCAAAGATGAAACTCAGCGTTTTCCGGTCATAAGCAAAGTTGAGAAACCCCCTGCAGCGATTTCCTATCCAGGTTCGTATATGTGCATTTCCAGAGATGGCACAGGGAAAAATTATGGCAATATGGGACAGAACTATTGCAATGTTACTGTGAATGGCAATGAGAATCCATTTCTGGAGAACCAAACTCATAGTTTAGCAGACGTATGGTGGCTATGTGGAGACAACAAACTCAGATCCAGGCTTACGATTCCCTGGAAGGGAACTTGCACACTTGTAAAGTTAATTCTGCCATTCTACATTTTCCCAGTTCCAGCAAGCAATTTCATAAGAGAACTTGAAATAAAGCTGGTTGAGTAGGAGAAAGAGAGGCACCGAAGCAATCCTTCGATAACGGTGTCTACATCGATAGCATTGGCGTACCTGATGAATACAAAGCAATAAACCAAATAGCAGCTGGTTTTACATCCATCTTTGTCTGGATTCAACCCAATAAGAATGTGGACTGGATCAACTACATTTACTATAACCAGCAGCGTTTTGTGAACTATACCAAAGATGCATTGAAAGGAATTGCTGAACAACTGGAGGTCATTTCGCAGGTGGCATGGCAGAATCGAATTGCGTTGGATATGCTCCTGGCCAAAGAAGGAGGAGTTTGCAGGATGTTTGGGACTTTCTGTTGTACATACATTCCAAACAACACTGTGCCTGATGGAAGTATCACTCGAGCTTCGAAAGGTTTGGAGATGTTATCCAAAGAATTGGCAGAGAACTCTGGGGTAAATAATCCCTTTACAGACTTTCTACAAGCGTGGTATAGAAAATGGAGTCATCTCATCAGCAGTTTCCTGGTGTCCGTTGGAGTCGCTGTGGCTATCGTGGTGGTATGTGGCTGCTGTTGTATACCCTGTATCAGAGGTCTTCTACAAAGACTGGTTGATACTGCTGTTACGAAGACTATGTACCAGCAATTGCAACAGACTGGTGAAAGTGAATACATTGAAATGTGACTTTTTGCAAATGTTTTTGAAGTTTAAAAATTAGTCTTGCCAATGAAGTAATGTATGCAAAGAAAAACTTAGTTTTACCATATATTGCTGAAATAAAAAGACAAATAAAGGTGTTTTCAGGGGGGAAATGTTGAGAAAAAGTTTTAAAAACATACTGTTATTTGTCTTTTTCCTCTTCTTGCAAAGTGAACATGTTATTTGTTGGGATATGTCTATCAAAGATGGGCCTCATCTGTGAACAAAATGCAGCATTGCTTATGAACCTGAATAATAACTGTTTTCTGCATTTCAGAATAAAGAGATTTGGTTATAGCTTGGTGAAGCCTGGGATAAGGACACACACAGCCGAGTAAGAGTTAATTTACTGAAGCAGGCTGTGTCTCCTGGAAAATTTGAGCTACCATTGTTGAACTGAACATTCTGTACTTCTTGAACATTCTGTACTTACTGTTGGTTTGAGGTTATTTGTGATGAACATGTTTATCCTATATGTTTTTCATAGCCAACTGTCAACTGTCAGAAATGTAACAAAAAGTTGTTTTGCTTGCAGTATAAAAGTTGATGTCAGTAAACAAGTTGACTAGAGGAGATCATCTTGGCCAACATGCTGTGTAATCTGGTTAGCTGCTAATAAAGAAGATTTTTCATCACCTGAGGCAGATGCGACTCGTTTGAATTTTTCTTCTGACAATGTAATGTATTAAATTAGGTATTACTTTTTTGTTGTAGACATTAATTCAATATTACTTAGAATTTCCTTCCTTCTTGCAAATCTAACCAAAAAGGGATTCAAATTCAAATTCAGTATTGAGAGAAATTTCCATTCATTGTTAGACATCACTTTTCAACAGAAAAAAATTTATTTTTTGGTATCAAATGAACATTTTTATAGAATTAAAAGTAAAAAGAATTCCTTGTGTGCAAGCTATGGGAAAAAGAAGAAATGACCAGTCTTTATATTATGTTTAAATATAATTTTTTTAAAGATTTTAATAGGAGTGTTAAATAATTACTTTTACATTTCTGAGAAGAGAATACAGAAAACTGATCTTTCAGAATCCAAATAAAGGGGTTATTTATAAATAATTTTGTGAATTATTATTTAATGTATCAACCATTAATTTCAATTATTTTTTTCCATTTAGCTTGATATTTAACATCTATTAAAAGAGATATTGTTTTAATCATGGATGAGATTGAGTAAAATTCTAATTTTGGCATAGCTATGCCCCATTATCCCAATTTTTTATATGGTGTGGTAATGCAATTCTGGGTTTATTTGGGAACCATAAACATTTATGAAACATTAATTATCGAATTAGGGGGTGGTAAAGAAATAGACTGAATAATGTAAAGTATTTTAGGAAGTAAAATCATTTCTCTCATCCATGGAAAAAGGAATTTTGTTCCATTGTTTTATCAAATCTTTCATTGTTGTTAGATTTTTATTATAATTAATTTGTGTGATATCTTTAATATTTTTGGCTATCAAGATACCTAAATGGAGAATTTGATCAGATTGTGCTAAATAATTTTTATATTCATCTTGTAGCTTAAACTGCATTGGTCCAATTAAGAGAATTTGTGTCTTATTATTGTTAAAAGTTAGACCCAATTTTATATGAAAGATTCACGTTTCTAAAAAGAGCTTGGATAGATGATTTTTCATCAGCAAGGGTTAGAAGAATATCATCGGCAAACATTTGTATTATAGAAGATAACTTGGAATTTAATTTATAACCTACTATATCATTATCCCATCTGATTAAACTTGCCCATGGTTCCATAATTAATGTGAATAAAGAGGATAAGGGGTATCCTTGTTTAGTGCCCTTAATTATCGGTATGTTTTGAGAAATACTAGTACCAATTTTAATGTATGCTTGACTGCCTACATATAACAGAGATGGGAGAAGTTTAGTTCTTCTAAAAGGGTGAATAAAGTAGTCCCAATTAACTGAATTAAATGCACAGTTAATATCTAAACTGATTAGTGTTAAATTTTTATTTAAATGTTTGACCGACTCGATCAAAATTAATGTTCTTTATATGTTATCATAAGAATTCCTATTTACTATAAATCCTGTCTGATCTTCATCTATCAGATTTAGTAAAATGTATTTTAATCTGTATGCAAATATGGACATGAACATTTTATAATCTATATTAAGTAAAGAGATGGGTCTATATGAAGAACATTTGTTGGAATCTTTTATTAGGCTTAAGAATGGGAAAAATAAAAGTATATTTCCAAGAGGGTGGGCTTTTGTTAAAAGTTTTAGAGATATTGAAAATTTCATGTAGTAAATTTAAAGCTTTATTATGTAATATTTTACATATTTCTGGTATAATGCCATCTTTACCTGGGGCTTTATTAAGTTTTAATTTGTTAATTCTTGTCTGAATGTCTTTAAGAGATATAGGTTTGTCTATATTTTTTGTTCTACAGATAATTTTTTTCAGTATATATTAATAAAGGCTCTAATAGCTTCATTTGGATCAATTGTATTAGAATTTTGATTATTATTAAAAAAAACTCCCTAAATTCAGATAGAATGTTATGCAAGTTTGAGACCATCTTTTTTTTTTTTTTTTGAGGTTAAAATATTTCACTGATGTGGTTAAGTTTGTTTAGTCTTTTAGTTTTGTTTGCTAGCAACTTTAAATATTTAGAATTTGTTGAGAAGTTTATTAGTTTAAACTTTTCTAAAATTATTTTTGTTTTATGATTTAGAATTTCTAAATATTTACTATTTAAAGAGTTTATTTCTTTTTGTTTGTCAGTTATATATTTTCCTTTATTTTGATTAAGCTTTAAATTATGTAGTTTAAGTTGTATATCACTTTGTCCCACAATTTCCTTTTATTATGATACCAACTTATACTTTTCCCATATAAATATGCTTTTAAAGCATTCCATATATATATATATATATATATATATATTTCTGATGTTATTGGTGTTAAGCTCTATAAAGTTTTGAATTTCTAAAGATATAAACTCTTTAAATTCTCCTAATTTTGTAATATAAGCAGGTAGTCATTTGAATACTATAATTATTAATGAATATTTCAAAAGTTATAGAATTTTGGTCAGAAAGAGGACAAGTTATTAATTTTGATTAGGGAGTCTGTTAAATCTTTAGAAATCAAAACTCTATCTATTCTAGACTGAATTATGCTTATGGAATAAAAGGTATAAAATAAATTTGGGTCAGCAAAATTATTAATGTCTTTTAATAAGAATAGGTCAATAAAGTCCTTTAACTTTTCAGCAGAAGCTGAAATTTTCCTTTTACCTTTATTAGTAGAGTCATTAGAATCAAGAATGCAATTAACATCTCCTGCTAGTATTATGTTTCCTTTTGCAAAATGAACAATTTGGTCCAAATGTTGTCTAACTGTATTTGTTCCTATACCTGGAATCCAATATATATTGACTAAAGTATAATTGTTTTTTATTTAATTCTATAATTATAGCACAAAACATTCCTTCATTAGCCTTGTAAACGTCAATTATTCTAGGCAAGCGTAGTGAATTATTCCATATAATAGCCACTCCTCTTCTTTTGAGTGTGTTCTGAACTTATCAAAACAGAATAAGATTTATTAAGTTTAGATATATCTACAAATAAGTGGGTTTCTTGTAGAAATATTAGTTGCAAATTATGAAGCTTAACGTATTTAAATACATTTCCTCTCTTACTTGGATTATTCAAACCGCTGATGTTGACTGAAATACCTTTTATTATTGACATCTCAGAATAAGTTATATGTAAAAGATATTGACCATCAAGTTAGATAATTATAACAACTAAAAGGAATACTATATATTTCCCATTTGGATGGAACAAAAATACTAATCAGATAATTTTGAATATACTTTCTATTCATATTAATGGTGAACCTTAATAAAACAATTAAAAAACTTTTGTCATCACCAAACTTTAAAAAAGAAGTTATGTCTTACCATAACATTCCATCTGTATTGCTGATCCTCGTTCAGTCATTACATGTGGGTATCGGTTCCGACCTCAGAACCAAGCCGGCCATCTTCCAAGCTCGCATACCAGCTAAAAACTCTTACCCAGCATTCCCATCTCCCTGTTACCCAAGATCGAGTTTGCAAGTCAAAAGAAGGTAGAGGCTACTTTTGGTCAAATGACCTAACAGAACCAGATGGTGAGATCCACTAGAAGCCAAAGGAGGGAAGGTCGTAATGACTGAATGAGGATCAACAATACAGATGGAATGTTATGGTAAGACGTAACTTCTTTATCTGATATTGTTTGTCCCACATGTAATGACTGAACGAGGATAGAGTCCCCAGCTACCTTTATTCCTGAGAGGCTCTCATGGAAGAACATTCCAGAGCACCATAGAACCAAAAGATGCTCTTCCCCTGGAGGCCAAATCCAATTTGTAATGACTGATGAAGGTATGAGGAGTAGCCAAAGTTGCAGCTGCACAAATGTCAAGTAAAGAGACTCTGGCATGGAAGGCAGCAGAAGTTGCCACTAACCTTGTAGAATAAGCCTTTATGGTAGTAGGTAATGGAATATACGTTTTCTATAAATGAAGGTTATGCAGTCTTAACCATTTAGCCAATGTGACCTTAGCAACAGCACATCCCAATCTAGGTCCAGAATAGGCCAAAAATAACTAGTCTGATTTACGAGAAGCCTTAATCCTGTTCAAGTAGAAGTGAATTTGCCTGTGAATATCAAATATCTAGGGTATGTAGGCAATACTCTCCTCTGTTTGAATGACTGGGGACAAAAACTGGCAATTCAATGGTTTGATTAATGGGCATTTCAGAGATCACTTTTGGCAGAAAGGAAGGATTAGTTCTCAATGACATTCTATCTCTATGAAAAATCAAATATGGTCTCTTGATGCATAAGGCTTGAAGCTCAGAGATACGTCTGGCAGAAGTAATGGCGACTAAAAACAAGGTTTTCCATGACAAATATTTGAGGTTGTAAGAAGAAGCTGGTTCGAAAGGTGGCATTGTCAAAGCTTGTAGGACTAATGACAGGTCCCTTGGTGGAGTAGATTCCATAAAAGGGGGTCTTAGATGATTCACACCTTTTATGAAAGTCTTGCATAATTTGTGTGACATAAGAGAAGAGTCTTGGACATCATCATGAAAATTATATATTGCAGCCAAATGAACTGTTATGGTAGAGGCAGACAGACCGGACTGAAATAGGGTAGACAGATATTCCAGTACTATCAACACTGGTGCTGAAAAATGATCTACTTGTTTTTCTTTCAGCTAAAAAGTAAATCTTTTCCACTTGCTGAGATATGTAATTCTGGTGTAAGACTTATGAGATGCAATAAAAATGTCACATACTGGCAAAGAAAGATCATTCTGCCTGGCAATCAAAGGAATTGGAGGAGCCAAGCTGTGAGCTTTAGGCTGTTCAAGTTGGGGTGAATCAGATTCTGTGGATGAGAGATCAACCCCAGGGTTGGATGGAGAATCCACGGTTGATCTTGCAGGTGAGGCCAAAGGAAGGGAAAGCAAATCTGACGAGGGCAATAAGGTACTATGAGGATTACTTTGCTCTTCAACCGGCGGGCTTTCTTCAGAAACTGGGGAATGAGGGGTAGAGGTGAAAATACATAAAGCAGACCCGTGGGCCAATCGTGGACTGGAGCATCCCTGGGGACTGTCCCGGTGGGGAAATCAGGGTGAAATAGTTGCTGCATTTGTAGTTGGTCGAGGACACAAAGAGGTCACAGCAAGGAAGACCCCAGCAGTTGAAAATCTCCGCCACTACCAAGGGATTCAGAGACCACTCGTGAGGTTGTAGAATACACATGCCGAGTCTTTCTGCTATCATGTTGGAACTCCCGGGAATGTGCGTTGCTAGAAGAAAGTGGTTGATAGCCATTGCCCATTGCCATATCCTCATTCCCTCTCGACAAAGTGGGTAAGATTTGGTTCCACCTTGTTTGTTAATGTACCAGACCACCTCCATGTTGTCTGATCGCAATAGTCCCAGATGGCAGCAGGGGATGGAATGCTTGCAACGCCAGAAGCACCGCTCTCAGCTCTAGAACATTTATATGTGGATGGGCCTCCATTTCGGACAAAGTACCTTGAACTGTCTGTCCCTGAAATAGCCCCCCCACCCCATCAGGGAGGTGTCCGTGGTCACTGCAGCATTGGGCTGTTGGTGGGAGAAGGGGTGAGACCATTGTGACGGATTGTGTGCCATCCACCAATTTAGATCTTGTTTGCACCTGTGAGTTACCCGAATCTTGGCTGAAAGAGGGTACTGAAAGGGATACCATTGGGTGAGCAGTAGCCATTGTAGAAGCCTCATGTGAAACCTGGCCAGGGGGGCAATCATAATGTAGGCTGCCATGGAACCCAACAACTGGAGAACAGAATGAGCTGTGGATTTCTCCCTTGAAAGGATTGGAATCAGTTGCTGCTTTATCCTTAGAATTCTGTGCTCTGGAATGGATGCTCTGCAATTCTTTGTATTCAAGATGACCCCTATGAATTCTGTGGACTGAGTTGGTGTGAGATTGGATTTTTGCCAGTTTATGGTTATGCCAAGCCTTTCTACAGTGAGGAGAGAGTATGCCAGGGCTTCTTCCAATAGATGTCTGGTGGGGGTGGAGATGAGCCAGTCGTCTAGGTATGGAAACACCTGGAATCCTTGTAGTCGCAAGTGAGCTGTGATGACTGCCATCCACTTTGTGAACACTCTGAAGGCTGTAGAGAGTCCGAAGGGCAGTACTCTGAACTGGTAACGACGGGCTCCCACACGGAAGCGAAGAAATCTTCTTGATGGTCTGCCCACTTTTATGTGGTAGTACGCATCTTGAAGATCAAGCACATCCAATCATCTTTTTCCAAAAGCGGAATGATAGACTGTATTGTGACCATCTGGAATTTCTGTACTTTTACAAACTTGTTCAATACACTGATATCCAAAACTGGTCTCCAGTCCCCATTTTTTTTGGCACCAAAAATAGTCTTGAGTAGAATCTGGATCCTATCTGATCTGGAGGGACTATTTGGATGACTCTTTCTTCGCAGCTTTGAAATCTCTAATGCTGCTTCTTCCCTTTGACTGGGTGGAACATCAGGTAAGCTTGTTAGGGGAGTTGGACAAAGGTCGAAGGGGATACGATAACCACTGGTTATTATCCTTTGTACCCAAGAATCGGTGGTAATGGTTAGCTAGGCAGATGGGTACAAAGAGAAACGACCCCCAACCCAACCACTTCCAGCGGAAAGCAGTTGGGACACTCTGCAGGAACGCTGGTAACATTGGCCAAGGAAAGAATCCCTGGAATCCTGGTTACGCGGACCCACTCTGTCCCAAAAGGGGTGCCTTCCCTGAGAGTTTCCATCTCTGCCTCTAGGGAAGAACTTGGCCTGTGTGTCATGAAAAGAACCTTGAGACTTTTTGTGCCATATCTTCCCACTCTTCTGGATTCTGGAGAAAGCCTGTTGAGGGGAAGAACAGACACCCACAGCAGAAAGGATCTTACTGTCCTGTTCACATCTGGCCAGTGTGAGCATTGAGAAAGGAAGTCTTGAAGGGTTCATCCAGGCATGTCATCTCAGAACAATGCCTGAATATGGAGGAGTTTGATATCAATGTCATGGACCTCAGACACAGCTCCAGCCAAAGTTTCAGAGAGCTCAGAAATTAAGTCTCTTTGAAGCCTGGTAAAATGTGCCATATAGTTCAGGAACCTGACTGCAAAGGTCGCTGATGCAAAAGTACGCTTTCCTATTCTGTCCACAGCCTGGGACTCTGTTGGGCAGATGGACAGTCTGGCTTTCTTAGTTTCATAGTTTAGTACTAAGCTAACTGCCCTTGCGAGCCATTTCAAGCCTAGCCAATTATCCCTTGTGAGACTCAAACCCTGCACCTTGTGTTTGTAAGGCAAACACGTTAACCGTTAGGCCACCCTCTTCTTCTGCCAGGTCCTTTTTAGTTGTGGACGCCACCAAAGCATCTACAGGAAGACCTTTGGACCAATGGGGATCACTAGCAGGAGGGGACAAAATTTTATCTGGCCTCCGGGGAATGGTCTCAACGATGTCAGGAGCCTTCCACACATGCTGGACGATGAGCCAGACACGTTCGGCAGGTGGTGTAACCCAGGATGTAGGGGGCTGGGCATGAAAGGCCTGCAGAAACAGACTCTTCGGAGGTCGGGTTAGAGGGCTGCCAGTCACCTCTCTGTTTAAGGATTTCAAGGATTTCACCAAATGATACCTCAGAGAGTGATCAAGGGGACCCTTCCCCATCATCAAAGTCTGTGTCTTCAGCAAGGGACTCCTCTGTGGAGTCCATGTGCTTCCTCTTGCACAAGCTCTTTTGATGATCTTCCTCAGAGGGAGAAGTTGGGGACGACAGCTCAAAAGTGGTCTCCTGTGAGAGTATGTCCTGATGCCCTTATGCCCTGTGTCTGCTAGGAGCGGCTTGTGTACACTGCAGTCCAGGGAGGGGAGAGTGATAGCACGGGGGTCGACAACAGATGCCAGCGTCTTCTCCATAAGCTGGAAGGCCGGTACACCTGAAGAGGGATGGGGCTCAGGGCAGGGGTCACCCCTCACCTAAGTGGCTCAGCCTGCCAACTCAGAGTCCCTGGATGGCTGTGAAATGCCAAAGTACTTACACCACAGCTGACATCCTGGGCCGTGACAAGACTCCTGCCACAAAGGCAACTGCGGCTCCTTAGTGAGGTCCATAAAAGGAATCGTAGTGGGGAAGACTGTGCTATATCCAGAGGCTTCAAAGGCAATGGAGGAGAATAAGTACGGGTTTTTGGTAAAGGGTGATCTCCTCCCAATGAAGGATAGGTCCTGGGGGGGCGGGATACCTCTGGCCAAAAGCACTTTATCCATAAGACGCAGCAAATCGTGTTCAGAGAGGCTTCTTGCAGATTTCACGGACATGGCTGAGGGAGAGTCAGGTCTATCCAAGGACGAAGCAAACTCAGTACCCACCACTGAGGTGGTCTGCACTGAGAACGGAGCTGTAATGGACTGAACTACTGGTGTCTACCCCGAGGAAATCGGTGCAGAAGGCATAGTCTGCACCAATTATGTCGGTACTGAAGTGTTTGTCAGCACTAAGGCCTGAGCCGAAAACATCGGTGACGAAAACTGAATAGTCGGTACAGAGAGGGTAGTCGCTGCCAGGTAAGTTGTCGGAGCCGAAAGGGAAATGGGCGTTGAAACATCCATCAATGTCATAACAGTGCATCGACTGGACAGTCGGTGCTGGTAAGGAAGTCTGAACCGAGGAGTTCCTCTGTACCGATGCAGTATGGGGCACACTAGTAGGTGCAGAGGTCTCGGATGGCACCAATGGTCTCGGTGCCAAAGGTCTAAGCACCGAAAGCGCTGGAGCTGAAGAAGTCAAATCCGAACTGGAAAGCTTAGCTTTCTTGGGTCTTGGTTCCTGAGGGTTCCCAGCTGGGGATGAAGGAAGAGACTTGGCCTTTTTATGTTCATCACTCTTCATTCCCTCCAAGATCCCATAAGAAGAAGCCTCAGACCCAGAAATAGCCTCTGAAAAAGGAGATTCAAGTAACCCCTTCAATATTAATTTATTTTTCCTCTCCATTAATGTACTTTTAGAGAAATTCTTACAAATCCTGCAAGGCGGGTCAACTATTAGAAGAGGCACACCCAAGCAATAGACACACAGGGAATGTGCATCTGAAGTAGGTAATTTATGTCCACAATCTAAACATCTTTTAAACCCTGGGCTACCTTTTTTATCTGTTTGTTAAGGAAAGAAAGGAAAAACCAGAAAAATAGCAGCAATGGTACAAGAAATACCTGTAGGTAAGAAGGAAAAAAGGGTTTACCAGCGATGGTTAAAAAGGAATTACCTCGCGGTAAAGAGAGAGGAAAGGAGATGAAAAGGATTCGAAAAAGGGTAGTCGTTAAATACGATAAGGTAAGAGATAACTATCTAATAGTTTTTTTGTGAAAAAAATCTGTCTTAGAACTTAGTATGAAGAAAAATACTGTACTTAGCTCAAGAGAAGTAGCTTGAAACAACCGAATGGCGACGTGGCAAACGAAATCTGGGGTAACAGGGAGAGGGGAATTCTGGGTAAGAGTTTTTAGCTCAAGAATTTGTAGCTGGCGCGAGCTTGGAAGATGGCCGGCTCAGTTCCGAGGTCTGAACCAGTACCCACATGCAAGTACTGAATAAGGATTAACAATATCAGATCAATATTTACAACCCAGTCCCTTCTGGAGTTTAAAACTCCCAATTTAGGTGACATACTATCAACTAAATTAATCTTCAAACTAGTAGCAACATCAAACCAGCTTCTGTCTTAATAAAATGATGTTAATCTTCAAACAGAGAATATTTTATTTTCCTATCTCTGTTTTATATGAGTAAAGATAGAACAATTACTAATACATCTATTGTATTTGAAAAACTCTAGTTATCAATGAGAAGAAAATTTTTTTTCAAGAAAATCTAACTACTAACCACATAATAAATACAACTGAAACAATTAAATATAGATAAGCATTCATTTAGACTAAACATATTTATAACTTTAACCATCCTTTGCTACATTCTTATTCAATTTCTTATTATATCAAATTATTGAAATATATGACATTACATAGCATTTCTATTCTTTCTAAATTGTATTTATATGTGAGAAAAGAATTTTTTAACAAAATGTAAAACTATCATGTATAATCTAGATAATGCAATGAATAATTAATCATAACAGTTGACTATAGTCAAATGTGAAGAGATGAATTTAAATAATCTTCAAAAAAAAAATAAAATATTTACATACCAAGTGCCAAACTATGTATCTTTTAAGTTTAAAGTCCCAAAAATTTCTGTATAATTCCAACTGAAGTATCTTCATTTATTACTACTGTAATCAGATGTTGCAGGAATCCAGATGTAAAGCTATTAATTAAATGATTCTGTATTTATTCATTGTGGAGTTCTTTCTTTAGGTCCAGTGTTAGTAAAGGAAAGTTAGATTTACTTTAACATTTTTATTGACATTACAATTTAATCAAAATACTAAAGCTTATTAATCTGGAAAGACAAATACATAAAAGTAACTATAGTAGTTTTACATACTTTCCAGTTAGAATCGGTTGTATTTAGGTGGGATCCAAAAGTATTACCAAAGTATGTCTACTTTATACCCAATGTCTGAAGTATAATTTACCTTAAAATAGGATATACCATCTGTCTGAGGAGGTATATTTTACTACTGGGTAAGGTATACCAACTATTTGAGAAAGTATAATTTATCACCAGGTTAGATATATTAAATTTAATCTTCTTGTCCCCAGATTGTACAGCTGCTTACCTTTATCATTATACTGGATTTATTATGAGTATGAATATCTATATCTTGTCATTTAAATGGGTGAGTCACAGTAATCAGTGTCAATAAGGAAATCAAGCTAAAACTAAAACAACATCTCTTCAGCACAAAGAAATACATATTTTAAAACAAAGCAAACAACTATTGCTATCCCTGTATCACTTCAGCTATATCAAGTTCCATCTGTAAGTTTTATATCATGCATATAAACTAAATCTGGGAAATAAATGTATAGCTTCTATTAGACAGCTTAACAGAATTGAACGATAGAATATGTGTAAGCATCATATTTATACAATAAAGTGCACAAATGCTGCAAATTAACTTCAAATATATATATATATATATATATATATATATATATATATATATATATATATATATATACACACACACACACACACACACACACACACGTATATATGTATATATGTATACTTAAGAGTTTTAATCATACACACTTATGCACACACACACACATGCACAACCATACACACATTATATATATATATATATATATATATATATATATATATATTTAAAAACACCAAGGGCCAAATTCAGAAAGGTGTACATGACATGTACTCACTGGTCTAATAGTGGATGGAGTCCTGCTGTAAATCTTAGTGTGTGAAAAGTGCACTCTTATCACTGTAGCATTTGATGTCTTTTAAGGGTACTATTAGTGTCAATTTCCCATAAAGCAAAATCTTTTCCACATAAAGGATACGCCTGTTCATGTAGTGATGTAAATAATCCAGTTACTACTGAATGTAAGTAGTATGTGGATTTGAAAGGTTTCCGGTGCTACATGGTTGACAGCCCCTTAAGTATCTGAATACTACCTGTGTAAATATACATAATTTCAGATTTGAAATGTGATAACTTGTTTGTGTCTTTCGGCTTTTCCCGGTTAGGAGTCGCCACAGCGGAACTCCGGTCCGCTAATGATTGGCAGTAGATTTTTTTACGTGCAGAGTTTGCCAGCCCTGACGCACAACCTTCAACGAAGGTACGCCCATTCACGCATGTTTCCACACAGAAGACGCTCTAGCTGAGAATCGAACGGCACAACGTCTTGCTGTGAGGCAACACTACCGCAGCACCACCACCGCAGTCATGAAATGTGATAACTATTGTCCTAAATTTCTACCTCTGATAATGATGGAATTTTTAATTAGGTCCTAAAAGAAACTGACATCTAAAAGATGATGCCAGTGTATCTGTATGTCCTCATTGATAAAAAAACTATTTGAAAGATAAGTGTTAATCTGATAGAGGTGTACATCTCCATTTCATTCTTGTCTGATCATTTGGATGCTTAATTGCGAAAGTTAGTCATTTTATTAGTACTTTCCTAAGTAACAGTTTTTAAACATTTACTATATTACTATAATATCTGATATAACATACAGTGTTTGATATGGAAGGTAAAAATTTGTATTTGCTTAATAACATAATGCAAACAGGTAAGACATTGTTAAGGCTGCTGTTGCATTGCATATTGCTCTCTATCTCATCTTATGTATCCACCACTCCCGTCTAGTCCACAGAAATACAATAATTTTTTTTAGCTGGTAAAAAAGCATTTTACACTCTGTTGGTGACTGATGATACTGTGAATATACCCTAAATGATATCTAGCAATTTTGGAAAAAAAGTTATAAAATTATACCCTTTTGAAAAACAAACCATTTCCATGCATATGATTATTATGAAAGCTAACAATTAAAGTGGAAATGTTATCAATCAACTCAGTTTATTGAGCAGCCAATGGAATCAAACAAACAAGGTGACTTTCAGTGTCTTTTCAGGTTTTTTGTCTGAGGCAGGTAGTTGAATGTAGATGAAGCTATAGGTACCACAGATACAGATACCAGATACTCTATTGGTTGAAAAGTAGCTACTGCTTGAAGAAAACACAAGTTGCATTGTAACCTCATCCTCTTTTCTGCTTGAATGGGGTAATAACAGAGTGCATTGATTTTACTCATGGGTACTGAGTGTGGTTTCACATATCGCAGCATGTAAAGGAGCTATTGGAATATTAAGTTGCAATACATTTCTTGAATGTATCCTTCTCTAGCATACTACTTTGGATGGTCCGTCTAGGGTCCAATGGCCGTTTCTTAGTATGAAGTCACTATCTGATATTTCTCATCAGGATTTCTGTTGGAAAGGCATCTATACTATTCCAAGAAGTTAATCTATAACACATACAAGCAAGCAAAGGATGGTCTTGGTCAAGTACTCGCTTTAAAGGTAACATTGTTTTTAAAGCTATACAGTTGTTTGCGTAATAGGGACACTGGACAAAATATGCCCTGAAGCCTAATTAGTCACTGTATCACTTACTGCAAATGCAACCAATTAAAATGATTAATTTTGAATAGTATTTTATCTTCCTTCTCCTTAGGTTGTGCAATGTAGAGTTTGATTATCTAGGTTGGAGAGTACACCCACATCTACAGTGATGAGTGATATGATGAATCATTAAGAAGCCACTGCCTTGGTAAATTTTCTCTACGCAAAGTAGCTGTGGTCCTAGATTCTGTAATGCCCTTATGGTTGCAACCAGTCATCAAAAAAAAAAAAAAAAAATTATATATATATATATATATATATATATATATATATATATATATTCTGCAATAAAAGGATTTAGAAGATGGTGTTTCAACATTCCAAAGCTACGCACTTCACTGAAGACCAGGGTCAAATGTCATTTTAAAATGTCACTTATAGAGCCATGACTGTTTCGCGTATACTGGGACTACTAGAAATAAACAGCCAGCGACTCAAAGCTTCATTTGCTATGCTTCAGGAAAATAAAATAAAAAAAAAACATGAAAAGTACGGCAGTCTCTCAAGTGACAAAAGGTTCACACACCGCCAATAATCCTTCCAAACTCAAAAACACCTCAAAGTATAACTAATCAAATAACCAGCAAATCATTCCCAACATCAAAGCCTCTCAAACACCACCTAACCGGCAAATCTTTCTATTCTCCTTTAATATCACATCACAAGCTCACCCAGGTTTCTAGCAACCAGCCGAACCTATACCTCAAGGTAAACCTGTATCTTTAAATACAAAGACATTTTACAAGCAGACAACATTACAGAGACAGACTTTAAAAACAAACCTTATGCATCTGCTTCTTTCTCAAGCCCATCAGCTTCACTACAGCAACACCGACTCACGGAACCAGCATACATATAAACAGCACTCAAATCACCAACTGCACGTCAAATAGCCTTCTCAAATTCACAGAAAGAAGGACACAGTGAGCCTCAACAGAACACCCGCAGTCCACCAAATGAGAATCACGAAATGAAAACACAAGAATAAGCTCTAGTACACCTTTCATTACCTAAGTATTAGTAACCATTAACCTTCGCAAATCCGAAGCAATCACATAGCAGCATTCATTAATTCCAAGACAGCTGTTCTATAGCCAGTCAAAAAGATATTCAGAATAAGCTGCTGCCATAACTATTTCATTTATCAAGCAACAGCATCAAGTTATTTGTAAATTGTAACAAGTAATATAATAAAATACACAAATAACATGGAGATAAACAAGAAGCACAACTAGCTATGAACATTAATCTAGATTTAAGAATAGGAATAAATTACTATATAACACTACAACTGCCACTAAGCATAACTTTAATAACAGTAAAATAACATAACTACCAAT
This sequence comes from Protopterus annectens, assembly GCF_019279795.1. Taxonomy (NCBI): domain Eukaryota; kingdom Metazoa; phylum Chordata; order Ceratodontiformes; family Protopteridae; genus Protopterus; species Protopterus annectens. The sequence goes on along the minus strand of NC_056729.1, from coordinate 404,156,322 downwards.
ATAGTAATAAAATAAAAAGCTCACCTGGAAATCCGGTTTCCTTTCCCTGACTTATAGGGTCATAATAACCGAATGCTTGTAAATTCAGTTGAAGGTTTTTATCGCTATATCAGACTTTGATGTTAAAAGGATTTGAAGAATGGTATATTTTAGCTAGTACTTAGTCATTTTTTGAGCTTCAATTCTTTTCAATTTTGTTATTTTTAATGAATGAGATGGCAGAGTCTAGATCTTCAAATATTTTACATCCACTTTGATGAAAGATTTTTAGTCTTGCAGGGAAGTTTTTATTTGATTTTTATTGAGCTCTGAGTAAAGGTAGAAAGATTTTCCTTTTTGAAATCACAGCTGGAGAATAATTATCAAATCTAATGACTTCCCCCGGATTCACTAATCTTCCATGTAAGACTAGATTAGTCTTACACAGACGCGCCAGTGTAAGAGTATGATGGCAGCACGCCATGCATATTAATGAGGGCGTGCTGCCTCATCTCTAAAAAGCACCACG
>NC_056729.1:404054969-404149969 GCF_019279795.1 Protopterus annectens | reverse complement strand
TATGTACTGTATCCTCATTCATCTTCAGGATACAAATATACAGCATTATATCTGAAAACCATCTCAAGCTGCAGAATTACAACGTCAAATCATAAATTAATTTAACACTGAACTGCAAAATACATGGCCATAACCGTACTAGTCTTCCAAGGGGGGGGGGTGAAACTTTTCACCAGCCAAGATGAGCTAATAATGGCATACTCTTCCTTCACCATAATTTCAGAACTTTTTTGGAAAGGAGAGTTCTAGCTTTGCTGGTAATAAGTATCAAACTACTGTAACTGCTACCTTAGAATAAAATACTAGCACCTCTCATCAACATTTACTTCATTTCTTAACTCTCGTTATGTACATATTTTATAATTAAGATGACATTAGGTCAATAACTAATGAAATTAATTGGAACTGCTACAAAACTGCACACAACAGATTCAATTGTTAAGGTACAGGAAATTAAAACAGATGCTGAAAGAAAATTAGAACATGAAAAAAAATCAGCAAATGAAGACTTCAGTTAAAATCTTAAAAGAGTAGTGGATGCCTTCAAAGAACTGGAAGCTCACGCCGTGAAATATACATCCAGGATTGTGGAGTGGAAGTTACAAAGGTAACCAGGTAAATGTCACCAGCAATAAACTGCTGTGGTGCAATAGGTGGTGCCCTTGCCTTTGGTGCTGAAAACTGTGGGTTCTATTCCCACACCAGGAAGGTGGACTGCTCACACTGCAGTTAGTATAAGTGCTACCCTTCTGAGTGTATTGTTCTAAATATGAGATGTTTGACTAAGGACCCATCTGTTTGAGTTGGTGGTAGCTCATGGATATAATGCATCCTACAGTATCTATGGAAAAATTAATAGTCCTTCATTTATATACAAAAAGAACTTTACAAACATTCAGAAATGCACAAATACATATACAAATTTATTTATACATATTCATAATTTCCTTTACAATCATAGTAAATGTTCATGCTGTTAGATTCCCCACTCCTTTTTCCACGGGTCCATTTAAATACTTATTACTGCTAAAATTCATTTACCATTAAACATAATTTCATTTATTCTTTCATTCCATATAACCTACACAACTTAAATAACTTCTCATCTATTCTTTTATTCTTTTCTTCTATTATAATAATATCCAAAGTTAATCATAAATGTTTATTTTATCCACCTTTTAAATCTTTGAAAAAAAACCTTTACACAGTTTTCCCCATAACTTAACACGTTCCATAATTTCGTCTTCTTCACAGTGTAAGCATATTCTACCATTTTTCTTTTTATATAGCATATTTCTTTTTACTTTTAACATATCCATTACCAGTCTCCACAAAAAATTTTGACATTCTACTTTGATGAAAACATTAAATATAAAAATAAGAAGGAAATGGTTTAATCAGTTAGATACATTTGTAATACTTATATTTATACAATTTTACTGCTAATCTTGTTATATTTTTCATTTAGCCACTTTTAACACTTCGTATAAATTTAGTGAAGCAGCACATGCCACTGGATTAACCCTAAACATCTTTCTTCTTTGTTTATAGGCTCATAGGATCATTGGAAGCTACTAGGTTAATGGCCTGAGGGCCCTTACAAGCCTGGCCAAATTTACCCTTTTTACCATGATCAGCACCTATTGCCCCTGTTAACCAGTGACACAGGTAGAACCCCAGGGGTGAATTTATGGTTAACAATCATTCAGACTGCGTTTGAAGAGGGCCAATGGGGTGCTCTGATGTGAAGTAGGATTCTATTCTAAAGGCACGGTAACATCTGGGAGAAAAATCTGTCCCTCCAGCAGGTTCTATTGATGTCACATACCAGGTTTAGATCCTTAGAGTGAGTAACTCATGTGCCATTTGTCTTCCAGATGTACAGCATTTCCAATAAAGCAGGGTCAGAGATCGCCTTCGAGTAGTCTGTATGAAAGGGAATGGTGACCGTGATTTCAGCCAATCCACATTGGATAGCTGCTGACCTTGAATTTCCCTTGTGAGGAACCTTTGTGGTCTCTCCAACTGCTGCAGGTGCTTTTAATGGTACATACCAAAATGGGTATTGTACTCAATTATTAGCCTAATGAGTGAAGAGTACAGGGAAGTGATAACTTCTCCTTTTCTCAAGGCAATGCCCTTACTTACGAGATGAGCCCTAAAGAATGTCCTCCTTACAACTGTGGAAACATGGTGATAAAAGGCAAGGTTGCTGACAACCTGAGTGCCCAGATCTCTCACCACTGAGTGCGTATTTAGGATATTGCCACAAATGTAGTAATTTGCAAGAACATCGCTCTTACCAAAAGGGATAATAAACATTTTTTTGCATTGAGTTTGAGGTCATGACTTTGGCAGCAATCATTTGGTTGCTTAGGACCTTCTTGAAGGATGTTGACATTGTTTGGAGATTCTATCACCGGAACCAGCTTGCAGTAATCAGCAAACTGTCAGCAACAGTCCCTTTGTTTTAGCTTGTACTTCAGAGAAATAGATTCCGAACAGTAGAGGTCCCAGAAGCGATCCCTGTCGAACACCACTGCTTATGGGTCTACTGTTGGAGGTGGATTCCCCTATTTTGACTGTATGAGTTCTATCAGTGAGCCAGTTCACAACCCACCTTAGGATATAAGGGTTGATATCTAGCTGGGAGAGTTTGTCAATGATGCTCGAGTAAGAGATAGTGTCAAATGCCTTGGCTAGGTCTAGGTAGGCTGTATGCACAGATTTCCCCTTGTCCAGGGCCCTAGTGACTGTCTTGAATTCCACCAGGTTTAACAGACATGATCTCCTCTTGACAAATCCAAACCAAGTAGGATCTAGTGTTAGATTAACTATATCCTTGTTGATAAGGTCCATGATTATTTAGTCCACGGTCTTGCAGATAAGGCTGAAGATCCTGGGGTCAGTAGAAACACCACATTTGTGCAAGGGGATAATGGTGGCTATTTTCCTTTCAGCTGGGACAAGGCCAGGGCTTAGACTGACTGAAAACAGTACCTAATGGTGATGCTAATTCTAGTCTGAGCCCATGTAGTATGCAGCCCGAGATGTTATCAGGTCGCACTGATGCTGTTTTTTTGGCCTTAGAGAGGGCATTTATGCCCTGCTTTTAAGATGCAAGGTAGGGAACAGGTGGAAGGGATGTCATAAGGTACGTGTGGTGGAGACAAGGGAGTGAAGTTTTCACCAAACCTTTCAGCTAACAGGTTATCTATGTCCACCCAGTCAGTATATGTGTTACCATTAACTACCAGTTTGGCGCAAATCTGAGCACTACCTTTTAGGTTGCCCTTTGTTGAGGAAGCTAACTTTGAGTCAAGATTTGCCTTGGAGGACTACACAAGTCTTATTTGCTTATTTAAGCTGAGGAGGAAGTGTCTCCAGTTTAGAGCCTGTTCTTTCTTACTTTTAGATAGCAGTTTCTTCCTTTTATTGTAAAGCCTGTTAATGGCAGTTGTCCACCAGGCAGGTTTGCTCTTCCTTGAAGAGCTTGTTCTGGTCCTAACAGGTACTGCCAAGTCAATGCAATTATACAGGTGCCTGTATAGGGTAATGGTGTAGAGGTCAGCATAGTTACCAGTTCAGTCAGAGGGGCAAGGTGCAGTGAAGCTAGTTATACCATCCTGTAAGAGGTTATAATCTGCTATGGAGAAGTTTTTTAGTCTACTTGCTGCGGGGGGGGGGGGTCAGGTGTGATAGTTACTACAAATGAGACTGATTTGTGGTTAGATCTCACCAGGGATAAACTCACAGTGGGGGTCTACAGTGGTCTCCCATATCTGTAAGCACCAGATCCAGGATGCTTGCACCCCTAGTGGGGGTGTCAACCAGCTGGTCCAGGGCCTTGGAGTTGACAAAGTCGAGGAACCTTTGGGCAGGTGAATTTGTGCACGAGTAATTCACATACAAAATTCCTATTTTTACTGAGTTTAATCTAGAACCCCATATAAATGGAACAATTATCTGCAATAATTCCTTTTCAAATATTGTTGACAACATAAATACATTAGCTAAGTATGCTTTTTTCCCCATCAGTACTAAATTTATCAAAGCCATTTTTCGGATAGTAACTTGTATATGTTCTCCAGAAAAGGCAGCTTTGATTTATTTCTTCTATTTTTTTTCTATTGAATTGTACTTGCATTTTATTCCCAAATTTTATACCAAATACAGAAATTTCATTAATTGTAAAATATATACCCCCCCATCTTTACTACATCACTTAAACCATTAAGTTTCTCTATATATAGAGACATCCGTATCACCTCTAGACACTCATTTGTGCAAATTACCTCTTTTATACAAAATTTTGCTTTTTGCAGTTATTAAAATGTCATCTACATCTGTTAACAGAACTAGAACTCTTAACCCTTCAGGTGTTATATACCCTGCCTCCATTTTGAAATTTATTTTATATGCTTTTGCATTAGTTATGAATGCTATGAGTATACAACTCATTGGACATCCCTGTCTTACACCATTCTTCATATGTATCTTTTGTATTAACCAGCCACTTACAAGTATTTTTACTTTATTAGTATATGCTGACATACATAATTTCCTTACTTTCTCACTTATATTACTTCATTATCACCCACAAGATCTTAAATTACATGTCCAATTGTATCAAATGCTTTAAGTTATCCTATATTTATTTCACTTTTTCTATTCATGAAATCATCCAGTTTCTCAAACTATCATTAATTCTTGACAACCCTTTCCTTTTATACTATATATATTTTATTCCCCATTATTTTCCATTTTAGTTTCAAATATCTTTTGTATTAATAAAGATGTTACAGTCATTATTATTCAAAACTATTGCTCTCCAGTTTGTCTTCTATCCTCCTTCTTCCATATGAATTTAAGTATTCTACTTCATATTTTTATGCACGAAACATTCATTCAAAATCTTTACAATTTTGTTTTTTGCCAATCCCAAAGACTTTTTATACACTTCATATATTCCATGTGGTCCTGCAGCTGACTATTTACTTGTCCTGATACTTTATCCAGCTCATTTAAAGAAATCTCCTTTTCTAATTCTTCTGTTTTTCTGTTATCTTTTTCCTTTCCATGTTTTTTCATGACCTTTTTTCTTTAAATAATTCTTGCACATGTTGAACTACACTAATCATTATTTTTTCCCCAAGTTTTTTTCTACTTCTCATTTTACTTTTTATTTCATATAATTCTTTGTCAAAGTACTTTCTAGCATTATGTTCTAAATCTTCCAATGCATATGTTTTCTTATATTATTTTCTCTACTTATCTCAGCATATTTCCACTGCAATAAACATTTTTACATTTTCCTTAAAAATATCTTCAGACCAATTTTATAAAATGTTCTCACAGTAATATGATCTTTCCATGACTGCATTTCTAATAATGCTCCTTCAATCCATGCTCTCATTTATCCTTTTTATCTCTATATTTATTTTTATAAATTTCTTATTTTCCTTTGTCTCTAGCCATACTACGAGATGACAAGAAAATGCTGTTTCAGCTACCACATCTTCTCCTATAACTATGATACTATAAAATAATCACACACGCACATACATACAAGTCCATGGATTTTTGTCCCAAAGTTTTAACTTGCCACATCTTATAACATTTTTATATCATTTCCCTTATTTTTACTTGCCTCTTAAATCACAATTAAAAAGTTTTCTGTTATTATAATATGCATACATAGTCTGAAATCTGAGAACATAAGCTTTCCTTTTTTTATAATTAGTGTAAACATAGCATGTTATAATTTTATACACCTATTGTTTCCATATTAAATCTACAATGGAAAATCTTCCTATTTTTTCTAAAGTTTTGTGTGTGTGTGTGTGTGTGTGTGTGTGTGTGTGTGTGTGTGTGTATATATGTATATTTATATATATATATATATATATATATATATATATATATATATATATATATATATATATATATATAGTGTATTTCTGCAAAACATGGCTATTCCTCTATTTCCCAAATTCCAGATTATCATTCCTCCCCATACTTTCTCTGTTTGTCGTCATCTTCATTTGTTAAAAACCTTCCCCTAGATTTAATAAAATCCATGTAGGCATAATATAGAGCCTACACAGAATGTTACTGTGTCCGTATATATGGTTACCCTTGGCAGTGTACCATGCATATTAATCATGGTGCAATGCCAAGGGAGAGCCTTGGAACACGATTATTGAATCAGTGTAGGGAGTGTGGTGCTACCTGTGTCCACAGATGAGTAACACTCCCTGCACTGTCCAACTGTATTATAGCAATGTACTTAATTTTTTTTAAAAAGCATGTTTGTGCTGTACGGCGCAGAGCGAAGCAATGATAAGCAGTGCCGAGACATCTGCCAGACATCTAAAAATATAAACCGGATGTATTTACTTAGGTATTTAAAGTTCAAGTTTAAGCATAACTGAGCGGGTTTGCACAGTATAGCGCAGTGCTCAGCACTGCTTAAAGGCAGCTGAGAGGTATATGTAAAGGTATAGCAAAATTACACATACCATGTAGATAAATTGGTAGAGTTACAACCACATGGGCATTAGATGCAGGGTTTGAAGACATAGAAGAGCAAGTAAGCATTTATTTTCAAAATACAAATTATGGAATTATTTTTAAATTCTGGCCTGCTGCACTCAGGTAAGCTCCGCTAAGACTTGCCAAGACCTGCTAAGCACTGCATAAACAAAACAGCTGATAATATTTATGCACCAATTGTCACCAGCTGGCTGGTTTGTGCACCATGAAGCACTGCTAAGCACTGCTAAGCACTGCTTGGCTGAGCTGGTTTGCGCAGTGCTAGGCGATGTGCACATTTCGAAATGTTACCCAATGGCATTTAAGGGTGGGAAAACAGGCTATATTAAGCTCATTAGGTGGGAATGTAGCATAATCTGTTGGAATTCTACCCGTGTAGTGACTATGGCTGGCATCAGAGAATGCACGCTTCTGAGTGCAGGTGCATTCAGGAGTCCAGGGTCATGGCTGGACTCCTGATGAAAAACCATGACTGGTTGCTGCAGGGAGGGTTCCAGAGGCCTGGGACCAGCTGACATGTGAACTCACCATTGTGACAGCTATCACCCGCACAGGTGAGCAGGTTCATCACCACCATGACTATCTGAAACAGAGAAAGAGGGATCTTGCTGCAGGGAGGGTTCCAGAGGCCTGGGACCAGCTGGCATGTGAACTCACCATTGTGACAGCTATCACCCGCACAGGTGAGTAGGTTCATCACCACCATGAATATCTGAAACAGAGAAAGAGGGATCTCTTGGACACCTGGGTCAGAGAAGCTCAGGAAGGGAATGTCCCACAAGTTTGTAAGTAATTTTACCTTTGTTTCACCAATAGCCAATATGAATGTCTGTTAAACTGGTATGCATAATGGTGTGAGTCTCTTCCAACTGCTACAGAGGAGAGGGCTCGCAACATTGATGCATATGCTGGGCACTTGGGTCGCAACATTGATGCATATGCTGGGCACTTGGGTCAGGATGTACCACGAGTGTGGTGAATACAGATGTATTTTGCTATCTACAGTCAAATAAGTGGATACTGCCAACTGTAGTTCAATAAGCAGGGAAGACTAAAGCATTAACCATAATAAAGTATAAAGTTTGTAGTACAATAACTCTGGAATTACAGCTGTATTGCAACACCTCCATAATGAAAATTGTTGTGCAATAAAAACTGGAAACTATACCAGTAACTGCATGAAGGTATCCCTAATAAAGTATGTTGTGCAATAAATGTGGAATTAGGGCTGTTTTTCAAGAAATCAATTAGGACAACTGTTCTACATTAAAAAAATGAAACATTACCAGTACCTGCATGAAGGTATATCTAATAAAGTCTGTTGTGCAATAAGTGTAGATTCAGAGCTGCTTTGTAAGAAATGAATTATAACTGTTCTGCAACAACATATGAACCAACAGCAATAACACCAAGGTGAACTGTGTGCACCAGGATTGTCTAGTTTTCACCATTGTATGTCAGCTATATGCCTTCAGGCTGTGAGGTGCAGTGCTGCAGTCAAGTACTGCAGTGTAATAGCTGTAGATTACACATAAAAACCCATAATCAGATACTGTTTGTTGACTTCACAGATATTTCAACACTAACAATATATTGTGTACACCTGCATTCTATGTAGTAATGTATAGTTTACCTAGTATGTCTGTCATGCATGTGTGTTCAACTGTCACTGCAGTCTAGTATAAAAATGTACTATTACCAGGTCATATTTTGGTTCCAGGTGAGCTCTAGACAAATATCAGTCGGTAATCAGCAGTGACTCTGTAGCTCAGTTTGTTAAATGCGCTGTATGTAGTACATTTTGCCACACACAAACCAGCGTTCAAATTCAGTGCTATGCAGCACTACAAATTACAGTATCAGTCATGTAAAGATTATAGATTCTCTCTCCGCAGGGATTACAAGTAAATGGGTGAGGTAGCCCATATTATGGGTAAATGATTGTGTGTTTAGATGTCACAGACTGTTACAATCATTAACAGGAATGTGAAAATACATCATAAAATACAGAAAATAAGTATAATAATAAAATAAATACAATGTGCAATCTTTGGTATGGCTGTATGCCTGGAGTGTCTGTTAAAGGTTGCTGCAGTCAATTTATACATTCGATGCAAATGTCCTCTGCAGTCAATGCTATTGGGTTCTCTCCCCATGCCTGGCAAGCAACGCATGACATGATTATGTAACTATCACTACATCAGCCCACAGTACACCTTGGGTAGTTATACAGGTCCACCTGATATGCAAGTGTTCTGTGTAGTTGTGTATCTGCAGTTGTTACTGCTTGGCCCATACTGTCTCATGCAGATATCTTCAGAGGTATGTACTTGCTACAGCAGCTATAGGGCACTTGTACACAAAGAAAGGACAGACCTGTAGAGTAATTAGCAGTACTGTTGTCCACTACACAGCCTATAATTGTATTAATGGACTGTATTTCACTCTCCCCCCACCCCTTATCTTCACTTATTGTTCATCGGTTATGATTTACTATTAATATATGTAGTTATATTAAACTTTATTTTGGGGCATGTGTTTTTTTATTGTTATGTATTAATGTGGTTGAATAGTAACATATCTTGTTGAATTAGCTATTCTGTTGGCCTTGTGCCATAACTGTTACTGGCATGCTGTCAATATACTGACTGTTCGGATATTTACTGTTGTGTTTCACATATGCACTGAAATGTAATGAGGTTATTCCCAATGTTCTTGCATGCTGTTATTACTAACAATGGTTTTCTTTATAACTAACCTATACGTATTGCTATACCTCCATCACCACAGCATGACAGGGTAGGCCGGTTCCCAGTTTTCTGCCTACCCTACCTCAGTTAGCCATGACATGTCTGGGACCCAGGCCAGTGGTGCCCCCTCTGCTGCCCCTGCACCACCTCCGGGTGTAACTGGGAGTGGTGGCTGAGAGGCGGTACTCACCCAAGTACAACTACTGGCCATAGTGCGCAAGATCTTTCACTGGAGCTATGATCATTTGCCCCAGATTGAGGGCACACTGGACAACCTGGTGGGGCAGACTGGCCCCCATTTCACCAGTGTCCTATCATCCCCTTTTTTTCTTTTTAATTTTTTAGCGCTGGTTTGCCTGGAGCTAAGTGAAGCATGGCGCCGAGCCAAGGAAATCAGCTTAAAAGAGCCTTAATGATCTTGTGCGTTTCTCACAGTGTTAGGCACATGTACAAAATAATCACCTTCACATTTGGAACCCAGGCCCCTGTCAACTACAGCCTAGTGCATTAACTCACTATGCCACACAAAGCTTAATTAAAACAGCTGTTTCCAGCAAAACATACTGACTGCCACTGACAGACTGAAATTAAACCTGATGGGAAAAATGGGAGTGTACCTGGGACTCTGAAGCAAAAATACACCAGTAGACCGCCAAATAAATAATAATGGCAATATGTGAGGCCTGGGAGAGCACATAAATGTTCTGCAACATCTTTAAACATACCTGCTAAGGAATCAGTGGCACAGTACATATGTTCAACTGGGCCCCTGCTGCAAAAAACTGCTTTTGAAAGGCATGCACATACTGATGACTGCAAACAACGTGCGTCACAGCCTGTATGTCTGCACATATATCTGGCAAATACACATACTGCAGCACTGACTCAGTAGCTCAGTGTGTTAAATGCCTTGTATGTAATACATTTTGCCACACACAGTCCTGGGTTCGAACCCAGTGTGTTGCACTTCAACTACATTGTTGTGCAGACAGCAAGTTATGAGTGAGTCATGCAATTTTAATCTCCATAGGTTACTGCTACTGAATTATCTGCTACCCAGTTTTGCAAGTCAAAGGCCTGCAGGTACAGACTAACTGCAGCTATTCGTATAACTTAACTATGTTGCCTATTACTCTGCTATTGGCACTGTTGCATAATATTGTACCTTAAGTACATGCCTCGAGTGGTCTGTAAAACGGTACCCTTACCCTAACGACAGAGCTGCAACAGCTACATGTACAGCTTACTGGCTTTCCAAGTGTTCACACTCCCCCCTTTGTGTCCTAAGCTGCAGCTGCATACACAGCCCTATGTTAAAGAAGCTGCTACAGACCAACCATACCTCTCAACCCGCTATAACAAGGGATCCAGACAACCATACATAAAGGGGGGGGGGGGGCAAAGGCCCAGAGATAGGGACATGTTTCAGTTTGCGCCTACAAAGATAGTAAGCTGACAGAATAGCAGCTACTACATTAGCAAGCATATTCTGATGGGTATGAAGTGCGACACTCACATGCCTCTCTCACCTTACTGACTTTAACCCACAATGTTTGCCAGTGAACTGCCAGATGACCACACTGTCATGGGACACTGACCAAACATATGAAGCAAAACTGAGCATACATCTTTGCAGTGGACAGTATTTGAACTTACCCTCTGTGATGTTGTAGGCTCCACACCTCAGTAATGTCCACATTAAAAACTAAGAAAAGGGTCAAGGCCTACATGAAGGCCTTATATATTGCACTGTGGTGCCATGTCATTGGCTAATGATAAAACAGCTGAACTGCACCATCTATAATTAGCAATTCTGAGCCACAGATTGGTGCAGAGGCAATTACCTGTTAAGGAGTATTACCTACAAAAAGCAAGCAACTGCTTATGGGGAACAGGTCTGTATGTGGTTTTACTCAGTGTCTCTGCAAAGGACTTAGAGTAATGCTTCAAAAAAGGAATACATCACCCTACCAGGTATGTAGTAGATTTCCCCATACAATTGGGTGCAGATGGGAGGATGGAGGTATGGGGAATAGGGATTACAACAGTAGGCTTGCATTAGATCTATGCTACTGACATGTCAGCGATGCTCTGCTGTCCAACACCTACACGTATGCCTCTCACTGTTCCTGCTTTGAATCACATCTCTGCTCTGTCCCATTCAATTCCTCCTACAATGGTCAGCTGTTGTAGTAAAGACAGTGGAGTACACGTAAGACAGTGACACTAGGTAAGGATGTACACTCCTGTAAAATCAAATGATGTACTATAATTCAGCTCCTCTCAGTCTGTCAATGTCACACAAATAGTTCTAACATTGTAAATGTGTCCCTGATGTACTCTGGCTAAGGCCCTGTTTTGTGGACATTCATCCCTGACTGGCTGAGAGCTAAGCCTAACATACCGCTCAACCTCCTTCAGTAAGAAATCAAGACAAAGCCATAATTAATGGTGGGACAAGACCCAAACTCAGCAACAGAGTATACATATTGGCCATAAAAAGTAAGAATGTGAATAGACCAACATATTTCTGTAGCATAAGTGTGTTCCGAGGGGTCTGACGTGACAGTCAGATTCTGTTTTAATTTTATGACAGCAACCATCAATTATTGGACCACCATTCATCAGACATCCACAAGTTTGTCCAAAAGGACCACAGCTATGAAGCAAACATCTTGCCATTCTACAAATATTTGTCTAGCTGAGAGGTATGATGCCTACAGGGAACATATAAAACAGCAGGTTTGCATTGCTTTCTGTCATTGTGGCACACTGGTGTTGCTGGACTGTCCCCATATAGTTTTTGTAATTGCATACTGCTTTTGTCCAACAGTAGCCGTATGACATTAGTGGGGATTTAGCTGTAGGGGACACCACAGTAGACTGAAGTGATGGGTGTAGAAACATACAACAGACTATCATGGCACACAAAGACATTACCAAGTATTGCTACTACCTTGGTGATAGCCACACATGTAGTGTGTTGCCAGACTGTGTGGTATGACGTGTAAGGGAGCAGTAGATAGTGCAGCCCATTATGGGTATGTAGGGTCTGTAAATAGTGGACATCCAAGCAACTTGTCCTGTAATGTGTTCCCCTCTTGATGCATTGCAGGAACGATGTACAGATGGAGATATCCACCATTTTCATCTGCAGAAAATGATGTTATACTGGATGCCCTCAGACTCCATCACATCCTGCTTTTCAGGGGTCACCACAATCATGAACAGTGGGCAGCATTGGTGGGCAACCTTGTGAGGGCTGTTAATCAGATTGGTCAACAGGATAGGACCTACGAGCAGGTCTGACACCAGTCCATGGATATGGTCAATGCTGCACGTCAAAGGGCAGCTGCTGTTGCCAGGTATCGTGTTGCCACTGCAGAGGGCCTGTGACAGAACCACTCTAAGCCACAGAGGAATTCCTGGAGAACCTAGGATCAACCGGCAGCTCCCAGGCATCCATCATGCCATACATTCTGGAAGTGGGTGCCACAGTGTCCACATCAAAGAAACATCCAGGTAAGCTTACTGTGTTCACCAGTATAATACTGCATCAGTCATCGTGGCAGGCTCTACATACCAGTAGATGGGTGTTAGGTCTATCTGTATTGGGGAAAATTTGACTTACCCACAGTTGTGCACACACTCAGAATGTCAGCAATACAGCCAGTATCACATTAGATACTGTACATGTCGATATACGCACATATTACCTTGTAACACTGCAACATTTGGTGTTGCTGACAATCTCTCTCCCTGACCTTTTCATAGATCCATCAGGTGTGGCTGGAGTCTGTGGTCCTAAGTGTGATACTGTTGTTTTACAGATCATATATATACACTATGAAAGTTAAGGCTGCCATTTTGCCTTATGCACAACTGCTGTGCTTAGCCAGAGTAGAATAGCTGTATGTTCCATTTCAGAGTGGTTAACTACAGTACATAGCCTAGGGAATGACAAGTGTGTATTTGTACAAACATTAATACGTTTGTACTTATAATTATGAGCAACTACACAGCCTGTTATACATGAAGCAATTACTCCAAGATGCCCATTCAAACACAATAGGAAGATGGTGAAGCAATGATACTAAAAATGGCATATAATTCTCAAGATAGGTGTAATATATCATTCTCAAGATAGTTGTACTGGGATTTATGTGTAGTTCTATCACATGCACTGTCATATTGCATACCTCAGACGTATTGTACTGGCAACATAAACCAGATGTAGGTGACGTGCATGTTATACCGGGCCCGAGTTGTCTGTGCATGTTATGAGTTTGTATGTTGTGCATGGGATCAGAGATAAGATGTGGGACACGTAATGCAGTTGTGGATCCACATCTGTAGGAGTCTTTGTGGATTACCATATATACACTAGTGCAGGTGGTAATATACTGCTTTTGTCTTGCTTCTCACATGTGAACAGAAGGGTTGAAGTCTTCCCCCCTCACAACCTGATGTCAGTGTCTCACTGGACTCTGATGGTGGCCATAGTGAGGCACAGTTGGGGTTGTCGGGGGGCTGAATCTGTCAGAGGTTAAATCTCTTCTGCCCCCATTGTCCCGACACATAGTCAGTATGTTCACACATACCAGTCCCCAGAGGCCACATATCTTGGATAGTCAGAGGGTGGTGACATAGTAAGTACAGGACAGTGTGAGAACTATTGTGTCAGTGAGTGTAGACACTGGCCATAGCCAGAGCTGCTGAGGTCCACACAGCAGATAGACAGGAGGTGCTCAAAGGAGGACTGCTGCCCATCCACCTGTTGCAGGTGTCACATCACGGGTCACTTGCTGCATGTTTCGGGTTGTCATGGAGGCACAGGCACATTCTGAGCACACCACCAGATGGATGTTTAGTGTCGTGCATGGAGCACAGTCTGACTTTAGTGACTTCCTCCACTGCAGTGGTGATGCCCTGGAAAGTTTCACTGATATAGTGGACAGATGGTGGGCTGAGAATGTCGTTTCTTTGACCAAAAGTTGTCTGTGATGGAACATCTAGTTGGAGTTGGGCATCATACACGTGGATGTAGGCCAGCAACACCATCTGCTGAGAGTCCATGTGGTCATGCACACTTACGCTCACATAGTGGCAGTACCTCCAGCACTACAGAGGGAAGTGTGCTGTCCACACCACAATGTGGCAGGCCATGGGCATGTGGTTCTGGGCAGTCCTGTGGGGGACATGGGCCCAGCAGACAGCAGTCACCATCTGGTATAAGCACCACATCTGACCATGGGCATGGTGGTGCCAGTCCTACTCCTGGTGAAGCCAGTTCCCATATTTGTGGCCAGAGACCGTGAACTGTCCACTCTACCATGTATGGTCCACTGCTTTCCACCATATGTGTAGGGCTAGCACTCTGCTTGACTGTGTACGTACACACACACACACTCCCAACACCTCCGTCATATGCAGGTCACCAATAGACACACATGGCACCTCACCATGTCCCATCTAACCAGCACCCCTTCCTGACTCGCATACATGCCATCAACTGTTTGGCACAGCCTAGGCCTCTGGCACTCCCACACCACACCCTGTGCATGTGATGTTACCTGTGCCACATCCCTGCCATCCATGGCATCGATGCAGGGACCTGCAAATATGTCTGATGTACAGGGTGACTATATTACTTTACATGTGTTTGTGTAGTGCAGTGGTTTTATGCCATGGCAGTTGTTGGCCATAACAAGTACTGTATGCTGGCATGTGTCTTGACTACACATCAAAGTTTGAGTATCTTTGTTGCCTGATGGTACACTGGTGATAGTGGTACAGAATGAGAGGCATGTCACAGATGTTTGTGTCCCAGGAATCTGAGCAGTTCAACTATGGACATATGGCGGCAGTACAGCTGCACAGGACAGCAAGGCAGCACAGCAGAAATATGCCAGCAAGGTATGCCAGTATACATGCATGGTTCCCTAGGTGCATGTGTGTAAAACAGTGTGCCAGGGACAGTGTCATCACGCTTTCATACCCTGTGACAAGGTCTGCTACCCTTGGTATGTGTCACCTGGGTATTCTGCACATAGAAATCTAGATGGCAGAGGACAGATTCATGGGGTCATAGATTAGTACTAGGCTAACTGCCCTTGTGAGGCATTTTAAGCCTTGCCAATTATCCCTTGTGAGACTCAAGCCCTGCACCTTGTGTTTGTAAGGCAAACACCTTAACCATTAGGCCAACCGCAATTATGCTTATGTAAATGAGGGAAATTTAGACAAGCAGCTAGTCACAGGGTCATAAAATACATAACCAATGCACAGATATGCCAGATGACCACATCGCTAGTGCTGCAAGGGGATATATTTATACACACACATGCCAGATGGCCAGGTCTCTAGTGCTGCAAGGGCATATATTTACACAAACAAAGTTGTATGCTGCAGGATTAGAATCCCTATCTAGTAATGCACACTATACCTTGCACTATATCGCATGTGCCATGAAATTTGACATCCAAGAGTCAGCCAATGCTCTTAAGGTGGATAACATCAGCAGGCCTTGTCAAATAGGCCAACAGCTAGTCACAGGGCCTTAAAATGCATAGCCATTGTACAGAGATATGCCAGATGGGCATGTCTGTAGCTTTTCGGACTTGTTGGCTGTTGAAGCACCCACCAAGAGGAGAAAATGCTGAGAGAAGAAAGGAGACACTTTTGAGATTTTAAGTATTTTGCTTCAGATTATTTAATTTTTTTCTGCATTGCTGCCTACTTTTGAGCATTTTCTGGCTTGTTAAACTTTGTGTTGGTAACTGTATTTAGAACACAACCTAGAGCGGATTACTGAATTTCCTGCGTGCACTTATTTTTAAAATATTTTTTTTCTTAAAACTTGCATTTTATCTATCTCTGGCCTAGCACTCAAGTGTGGGGTCATTTACTGCACTGTTCTAACTTGTTGATACTTGTGAACCTCTGCTTTCCTTAAAAAACAAAAAAAGCTTGCTTTTTCCCCCACTTT
The DNA here is from genome assembly GCF_019279795.1 of Protopterus annectens. Classification (NCBI taxonomy): domain Eukaryota; kingdom Metazoa; phylum Chordata; order Ceratodontiformes; family Protopteridae; genus Protopterus; species Protopterus annectens. Next base: position 404,133,676 of record NC_056729.1, on the reverse strand, counting down.
TGAGATTTAAAAAAGTTCAGTTACAGATATGCTGTTCTGAACTGTTTGTAAGTTTCTTGGAGGCCATTGTTTGCTTGGGCTAAAGGGAAGCCTGTGTTCATCAGTGGCAGTGATAAACATTGAGCAGCCTGCTGCCCCTGTGGGAATGGTTACTGCCTTGAAACTGTAATTTTATTGGTCATTTCCAAACTCCTTGATCTCCCTCTCTTAAAACCCTCTTTCGCGTGGTTTTGCGCATAGCGCAACATCGGGCAGCACCACCTAATTGGGTTTAAACTATTCCTGGCTCCACAAAGTCTGCTCTTCACTTTTTCCCTTAGAACTGCTCTCTCTCTCAAATTAAATACCATATTCTCATTTTAAGGCCCCTCACTGGTCCAAATAAGTAATCTTACAAGTTAGCGCTAATAAACCATAAGCACTACTTACTCTTATACTCTCTACGATTACCTTGTCCCCTATTGGTCCATTTTAATTCAGTTCCCTATATTACTCTAGCATGTCCAAAGGTCAGTCAATGGTTTCCTCTCCAGTCCAACTGGTGAATCTGGGAATTTTGAGGCAATGTTACAACTGTCTCATGTACACGGACAACCCTCTCCTCCTCCAAACAGGTTCAAATATATGTGAGAGATGCAACCATATAGCAAGACTGGAGGCTGAGCTCTCTCATCTCAAAACTGGTGTAACCAGTCAGGAGGAGAAGGTAACCTCACAACACACAATTCCAGTATCACTTAGTCCCACCACAACAGCGAACCAAACAAAAACATACTCGGAGGCTCTTAAATAAAAATCTACCTAAGCAACAGAGACCTCAAAAGCAGACATCCAAGCAAACGCTACCCCAAAACAAAATACGTACAACACATAGCACACAAAGTCAGTGTGCCAAGCAGTCACAGCCCTTAAGGCTGAATAACACACCTGATACTCTTGTAATAGGTGACTATTGTCAGACACACTGACGTCCCGCTCACCAGGCTGAATAAAGAGAAGGTCACCGTGAGCTGCCTGTCGGGCACTAGGATCCACCACATAACGCAAGCACTCAGGTCACTCCAGATCAAATCAAAATATGACTCCGTCATTGTACATGCTGGCGTGAATGACCTGAGACGTACCTCCCTCGACTACATGAAGAGACAGAGGAGCTCTCTGATCATGTAGCCCAGGCCGGTATGACCCTGACCTTGAGCAGCATCTTACCCTCACCTAGAATGATGCCACAGTATAAAGACAAAATGATCCAGTTTTAACTGGCTAAAATTTTAGTGTCATTCAAAGGGGATCCAGTGTCTGTCAGCCTGGGATGACATGCTCGACAAACCACGTTGCTTCGCTAGGGACGGCTTGCACCTGTCACCCCTGGGCTTTTGGATATTGGCAAAGGCTCTTGCCACCCCCATAGTGCCTTCTTTAGGCAAGGCTCAAAAGTCAAACCCACCTCCATAGACAGCACAAAGAACAAGAAACTAAGGGTAATGCTGATAAACGCCAGAAGTCTTGACCTAAAGATGCACGCACTCGAAGCTCTCCTCAGTATGGAGAACATAGATATCTGTGCAGTGACAGAAACCTGTTTCAAGGCTCCAGAGAGCACCCCAGCACTACCAGGTTATACCTCATATCATGCTTTTCGGCCCCAAAACCCGGACTGAACCACGAAAGGAGGGGGAGTTTCCATATTTATCAAGGATATCCACACCTCCAGGTTAGTGGCATTGCACAAAGTATCTGAGACCAACCATGTGCAACTGACAGTGGGCAAGACTGCTTTTCAGTTTATAGCATCCTACAGACCACCCTCTCAAAGTCAGGAATCCCACTTGGCTTTCCTGAAAACATTGGAAAACATGAAGATCTCTCTGAACACCATTATATTGGGCGACTTCAACTACCCAAACACAGACTGGGAGCATTATTCAAGCCCCAGCACCTTAGCCCAAAGGTTCCTGGAATTTATAAACTCAAATGCTATGGAACAACTAGTCACCACTCCCACAAGAGGGGAAAACATACTAGACCTGATCATTACCAACATGGGGACTCTATGCTCCATACCAGAAGTATATCCTTCATTGGTAAGATCAGGACCATAAATTAAATTTCACTGGATATCCACATCCCGACCCCACCCCCAGCCCAGAAAACCACAGTGAAAAACTTCTCAAAAGCGAACTTCACACTTCTCAAAACTGAAGTGGAATCCTTCAAGGCCCCAGGGCCAGTGGAAACTACGGCCCGAACTGCAGAATCCTATATAAACGCATTCTACGGACATCTCCAGGAATGCATGGATCATGCTATCCCAAACAAAATCAAGACCCAATCATCCAAAGGCAGGCGTCCACTCTGGTGGGCCCCAGCCATAAACTGTACAACAGAAGGAGGAAGCTACTACATGATAGAGCAAAATCCCTAAAAGGGAAGACATCTCTGATCAGTACTAGCAAAAAATTACAATCTCTCAAAATCCTCCAAGGCCAGCTTCGAGAGAAAAATTGCACAGGACACTAGAGACAATCACAAGGCTTTTTTCAGTTATGTTAGGAACCTGGGATGCAACTCCCAGACTTGTTCTGAGTTGATTCTAAATGACAAAAAATACACTGAACCCATCGCCAATATCCTGGCAGACAGATTCAGTGCAAACTTCTCCACCCCCTCCCCCCCAAAAGAGCAAGTATCTATCCAGGCAGAGTGCAGCCTCCCAAACATCTCGGATGCTCAAGTGAAGGGTGCCCTCTCCAAAGCAAAAAACACTGCTTCCATGGGACCAGATGGCGTCCCGGGTTGCGTCCTACATGAACTCCAAGAAGAACTAATCCCTCAAGTAAAACTGCTGCACAATCTCAACTTCACTACAGGATATGTACCCAAAGAATGGCGTACAGCAACAGTGGACCCACTCCACAAAGGTGGCGCCTCTACGGACCCTGGAACTCCCCATAAGCCTGACTAGCCTAGTCTGCAAGGCTATGGAGAGAACCATCATGGAACTCATAAACAAAGACATTGGGGACCTACAGACACTGGACCTTGCAAAGGCATTTGACACAATACCCCACTCGGGTATCATAGATAAGCTATCCAGCCTAAATATAAACCCCTATGTCACAAGATGGGTCACAAACTGGCTCAAAGACAGAACCCACAGAGTCAGAGTTGCTGGAGCCATGTCAGACTCGAAACCGGTCACAAGTGGCGTCCCACAAGGTTCTGTCGTCCTGGGACCTCTCTTGTTCGGTATTTACTTTTCTGAGGTACAGACCAACGTGGGAGGACTATGGCTCACCAAGTTCGGAGACGACTGCAAACTGGGTGCCATAATCGACTCTCCAGCTGACACAAACATCCTTCAAAAAGGTCTCGCAGAGGCAAATAACTGGTGCCAGAGCCATGATCTAAAGCTAAATGCCAAAAAGTTTACAGTCATATCCTTTGGCAAAAACAATGGGCCCACAAATTACCACATAGGAGGTAACCCATTAAAGTACAGAGAAAGTAATTAGGGATCTGGGGACCCAAGCTGATAGCAATCTCTCCTTTGACAACCACATTGCCAAAGTGGTTAGAAAGACCTTCAACATAGCCCACCTCACCTCATCATGCAAGGATTCACATCTAGATCAAGAGAGGTAATCGTGCCCCTTTATTCATCCCTCATCAGGCCCATCATAGAATACAATGCCCCCTTTGGGATGTACCTTACCCAACACCTGCAGCAATTAGAAAGACCCCAAAAGTACCTCACCAGGAGAGAGGATCAAGGGACTACAGATGCCATATGCTGCTCGGTTAAAAAAACTCCAGCTCTACTCAGTTGCATACCGCCTACTTCGAGGTGATCTATGCCTGACATATAAAGCTATGTCCAACCCAGAATTAATGGACCTGCTCCACCTCAGTAAATCTAAACCCCTTAGAGCCACGCGCTTGAGGGCCTAGAACCTCAGCACAGAAATAGAACATGCTGGAGGGACAGATTCATAACCCAGAGGCTCCCTTCGCTCTGGTATAGAATTCCAATTCATGTTAGGCAGAGCACCTCACTGACTCTCTTCAAGAAGAATCTTGATGAGTGGATGGGGGATCGTAGGTTTGTCCTGGGGATTACTTTTGTGTCACTGTTAAGACAGAGGCACAGTAAACTAAACTTTAAAAAGGGCACAGTATACTCAAATCAAGGGGTGGCGTAAGCCAAACACAAATCGGGCTAGGCTTATAAATGCCCCAGGGCAGATGGCCTAGTATGAACCTATGAACCTATAAGACAGCAGTCACCATCAGGCATAAGTACCACATCTGACCTTGGGCATGGTGGTGCCAGTCCTACTTCTGGTGAAGCCAGTTCCCATATTTGTGGCCAGAGACCGAACTGTCCACTCTACCATATATGGTCCACTGCTTTCCACCATATGTGTAGGGCTAGCACTCTGTTTGACTGTGTACGTAGATTATATATATATATATATATATATATATATATATATATATATATATATATACATATATATATTATACACACACCCAACACCCCTGTCACATGCAGGTCACCAATAGACCCATATGGCACCTCTCCATGTCCCATTTAACCAGCACCCCTTCCTGACTCACATACATGCCATCAACTGTTTGGCACAGCCTAGGCCTCTGGCACTCCCACACCACACCATGTGCATGTGATGATACCTGTGCCACATCCATGGCATCGATGCAGGGACCTGCAAATATGTCAGATGTACAGGGTGACTATATTACTTTACATGTGTTTGTGTAGTGCAGTAGTTTTATGCCATGGCAGGTGTTGGCCATAACAAGTACTTTATACTGGCATGTGTCTTGACTACACATCAAACTTTGAGTATCTTTGTTGCCTGATGGTACACTGGTGATAGTGGTACAGAATGATAGGTGTGTCACCTGTGTCCCAGGAATCTGAGCAGTTCAACTATGGACATATGGCGGCAGTACAGCAAGGCAGCACAGTAGAAATATGCCAGTATACATGCATGGTTCCCTAGGTGCATATGTGTAAAATAGTGTGCCAGGGACAGTGTCATCATGCTTTCATACCCTGTGACAAGGTCTGCTACCCTTAGTATACGTCACCTGGGTATTCTACACATACAAATCTAGATGGCAGAGGACATAGATTCATAGGTTCATAGATTAGTTCTAAGCTAACTGCCTTTGTGAGGCATTTTAAGCCTAGCCAATTATCCCTTGTGAGACTCAAACCCTGCTCCTTGTGTTTGTAAGGCAAACACCTTAACCATTAGGCCAACCTCAATTATGCTTATGTAAATGAGGGAAATTCAGACTAGCAGCTAGGTCACAGGGTCATAAAATGCATAACCAATGCACAGATAGGCCAGATCGCTAGTGCTGCAAGGGGATATATTTACACACACATGCCAGATGGCCAGGTCTCTAGTGCTGCAAGGGCATATATTTATACACACACAAGTTGTATGCTGCAGGATTAGAATCCCTACCTAGCTAGTAATGCACACTGTACCTTGCACTATTTATCGCATGTGCCATGGAGTTTGACATCCAAGTGTCAGCCAATGCTCTTAAGGTAGACAAGATCAGCAGGCTTTGTCAAAGAGGCCAATGTTGAGGCCAGCAGCTAGTCACAGGGCTTTAAAATGCATAGCGATTGCACAGAGATATGCCAGATGGGCATGTCTGTAGCGAAGGGGATATATACACATACACAGAAGTTAGATGATGTAAGATTAGAACTCCTACCACTCTGCTGTTATGCACTACAGCTTGCCACACTTTATCTGATATTACACTGTCAGCCGGCACTCAAGGTGGATGACATCAGCAGGCCTTGTAAAGGAGGCCAATGTTGAGACCAGCAGCTAGTCACAGGGCATGAAATGCATGACCATTGTACAGAGAAAAGCCAGATGGGCATGTCTGTAGTGCCGCATGGGGATATATATACACATACACACAGACGTTGAATGACATGAGATTAGAACCCCTATCTACTGTTACACACTACAGCTTGCAGTACTTATCACATGCAGTACACTGCTAATCCAATACACACTGTCAGCATGTGCCACACTGCTAATCCAACACACACGGTCAGCCAGCACTCTTAAGGTAAATGGCATGCCTTGTACAGGAGCCCAATGTTGAGGCCAGGAGCTAGTCACAGGGCATAAAATGCATGACCATTGCACAGAGATAGCCCATATGGGCTTGGCAGACAAGCGGCATGGTGATATATTTACAAACAAACACACACTCATTGGATGATGCGAGATTAAAACTCCTACCTATCTAGTAGTACACACTACAGCTTACAGTACTTATTGCATGTGCCGGACAGTTTGTTATTAGATTGTCAGCCAGTGCTCTTAAGGTGGATGACATCAGCAGGCCTTGTAAAGAAGGCCACTGCTGAGGCCAGCAGCTAGTCACAGGGCATAAAATGTATGACCATTACACAAAGATAACACATACGGGCTTGTCTGACATGCTGCATGGAGATAAATTTACACATACATTCACACCCATACAAGTTGGATGATGTGAGATTAAAACACCTATCTAGTAGTACATACTACAATTTGCAGTAATTATCACATGCAGCACAGAGATAATCTGTTATTAGATTGTCAGCCAGTTCTCTTAAGGTGGATGACATCAGCAGGCCTTTTACAGGAGTGAATTTAGAGAGGCCAGCAACCAGTCACATGACCATAAAATGCAAACTATTGCACAGAGATAGCCCATATAGGCATGTCCATACTGCTGAGAGAGGATATACTGATACAGACCCCCCCACCCACACACAGTTGGATGATGTGAGATTAGAACTCCTACTGCACGCACCACATGTTCTGTCTATTGTATATGTTGCTGCAGGCACAGTACTTTGAGTATGCAAAGTGGCCTTGTGTAGACAGCATGTGTGGCCTGCAGAGTGATATTATTTGGTACTACTATTGTATCTAGTGTCCTAGGGGAGGGATACATGCTAATATCCCTGCTATGTACGTGCACGTACCTGTCTGGCCATATGTGGCTGTTTGCAGTTTGACAAGCAGATCTGTGGCCAGGGACAATATGGCCTGTCTAAGGCATGCATTGCACCCATTCTACATTAGACCACCTGCATACCCGTGTGTCTACAGAATGACAGTCCGCAAGCAAAGGGGTCTGTGGGTGAGTGGATTATGTACTGTTCTGGCCTTGGTCTGGTTCCATTGGACAACTGTTGTAATGTGTAAGTGAAGATAACCCCAGCATTCTGGGGTATGTGGGGACATTCATACATCCTCGCCCGTATCTGTATAAATGTGTAAAACAGAAATGTCTCCTTAAATGTTGTGCGAGTACGTTATGTAAATGTGTTATGTAGATATACGTGGGGAGTCCAAGCATCATTGTAATTTATATAGTTATATATACATCTTATTGTGTGTAAATATATATATATATATATATATATATATATATATATATATATATATATATCTGTGTGCCACATACTGATAGAGACACTAATCAAAAGTGAGGGGAAAAGGGAGAGAGACAGATCCGTATACATAGCTGTATGTATGTACAGATATATTTCCACATAGCAGATCTTTGGGTGGTAGAGGCAACAGACTTGGGCTTAAGGTAGCTAAGTGTAAAAGCATGCCAAGTGTGACTGTCGGCACTTACAAGGTGACTCCAGGCCAGAGCTACCTGTGCTCTAATCTGGGATTATGTGTGCTGCAGGCCACTGGCTGCTGCGCCTGTTATCACAGTACTGTATTTCCCAGATATTGTCCAAGGCATTCCCCGGCTGTTTGCTGACCTTAATATACATCACTCATCTCCCAACGGCACAGAGCTTCATAGACTTTCCAGAGGTTTTCCTCATATTTTTGGTCCGTTTCACATAACATTGTGGTTTTCTGAAAAATTGGTGGCAAATCAGTGAAGATTGCAGTCAATAAATACTGACACATAGTTTCATACTCCATACACATCAGGAGATTCCTGCTAATGGAAACACCTGTTATTCTATCACACTCTACATTTGTAGGAGCAAATGTTTAAAACCTGTCCTTATTTGTGGGCCTTGGTCCCACTTTTATTCATGGCTTTGGCCAGATTTCCTGTTCTAAGAAGTCGAGAGGTATGATGTGACTGGGGTACATGATGCAACACCACACACAGGGCAGTCTGCATAACTCTCCCTGTACATGTTTTTGCAGAATGTCCAGCATTTCACCCCATATGTCTGCTGTGTTCCTCATACATTTGTGGTTTTCTGGTACTATACTGTAAACAGCAGTCACTGACTTGTAACTACTGACACATTTACGTGATGGCCTTGACATCCTGCAGCTAATCTGACCTGTTGCAGCCTGCTGTTATAGTAGCCACCTGCTGGGTTACTCAGAGCATGTATAATGTCTGTCTGTAGGTATGGCCCTTTGTGCCTCCATTCAGTGCCCCCATTCACTCTGGCTTTGTCCAGCTTTCTTGCAGTTAACGGATTGTGGGTTACGACAGTCTGTGGGACTACCAACATATGAGTATCTGACATGCAAAAGATGTTGGATGCTGCCACATTCGAACCATCAGCATCATTGGGACAGTGGCATGGGCAGTGAGCCACACCAGCCGCCAAACAGGTTTCATTCCTCACCCTATCAACATCTGGGCTGCTGGTGTAACATTGCAGACTTACTGTTACAGCAGTTGTATGGGAACACTGATGTGTTTGGGGAACGACCAGCCTATGCTCTGCTGGTATAGACAGTCCTGTGACCCCACTATTTGGCATCTCCCTGGAATATTGTGGAGTTTCCAACTATGTCACCTAGTGGCTATTATGGGGCACACACTACTGAACAGAGTACCTGTTGTCCCAAGTGGCTGTTAGATCTGTACAAGTAACCCAGTAGCACACTATATATAGCCCATATATTCCCCTGAATACATGTGGCAGGTCCATACATATGCTACCATATTGTAGTACACCTTGCAAGTAGTGTACAGGAGCTTGACTTACTCTGCAAATGCAGCAGTTGACAGACTTATAGTTTGTGGCTAACTCTGTCTGATGCAAACAGACCACAGCCAATACATGGTGAGGTACAGGCTGTGTGGTCTGGCTGGCATCATTTTTACTAACATGTATGTGAATCAGAGTAAAATGTCAGTCCCTAGGTTGTCAGTACATGTGCTATGCACTGTCTCTTGGCCAAGGCCAGGGTATGCTGGGCACACCTACATCTGTCTACAGGGACAGCCTCATAAGGTTCCTCCTCAGCGCCCCCCTGTGAGTGCAGCTGTGGTGACCTAGGCACTGGTGGGGGGCTGTGTATCCCTCCCCTTTGCTGATCCTGCTGCAGCTGTTTCCAGAGGATCATATTGTGCATCATGGCACTTACTGTGAACATCTGTGCACATGTGGCTGGAGAGTACTGCAGGGCTCAACCAGAGAGAGTCACCAGAACCGTGACTTCAACAACCCAAACACATGCTTTATGATGTTCTTAGTTTGTGCATGTGCCTCATTACAGTATTCTTTGGTGGGTGGGAGTGCATTTCTAATGGGTGCAAGCATCCACAAGTAAATGGCCGCATGGGATGTCCCCCCCCACAAACATTTGCTACAGCTGCGATGCATGACAAATATGGGAGTCATGATAACTGCCTGGGCTGCCAGCACACACATTCATGATAATGCCTTGGGCACTGCACACAACCTGGCAGTTGAAGTGGTACCCTTTGCTGTTAACGTAGATGCTAACAGCTTCACCAGGTGGTGCCTTGATGTGTACATGAGTGCAGTCTATGGCACCCAGTACCTCAGAGTAGTATGCTACATGGTAGAAGAGTTGCATACTGCTGGCCCTCTCCTCAGGGGTGTGGGGAAAATAAATGTGCTCACTGGCATGTGGTAGCCTGGCATCGAGGAACTGGAGTACCCTGGAAGAAGATGCCTGCGAGCCCCCCATCATGTCCCCAGTTGGTCTCTGGAAAGTACCTGTAGCTAGTATCATAAGGGCTACACATACCTTTGTTTCCACTGGGATGGGTTCCCCTCTGTTAGCTCTGGGTGCGAGTTGAGGTCGGCAGAGCTCAGTGAGTTTTTGTAGTATGTCCTTGTGCACCTGGTAGCACTCTACAATCCCAGCTCATGTAGCTCCTGGAAGGTTACCCTAGGCCTGAACACTCTTCTTCTCAGTCTAAGCCTATGGTCAGCATCAGCAGTGGCTGCAGGGACCTCAGCATCTAGCACATAAATATGTAGCAGACCCGCAGCAGAACCAAGCACTCTCTCAGTTAAAATTCCCAAGTCTGTACTCCAATGGTGCAGAGTAGGAGGGAAAAATAGATTGTAGAGTGTATACAACCTTTATAGTGCTCTGCTGTATGTATAGCCTATGTGGTTGGCTACCTATGATGCATTCCACCTGCCAAGTACATCATTATGGAGTTTAATGACCCTAGTTTAAGTGAAACAGGGCTCATCAGTAATTACTATATCATTGATTTTCTCAGCCACTTTTTTTTTGGACAGCCTTCCTCGCTGAGCAAACGCACACCGCAAAGATAAACAAAGCTAAGCAGTCAGTAGTCACACTCCATGGAAGGTTATGCTCAGCACAGTGGCGCAGTGCACAAACACAGAAAAACATGCACCTCAGACGTAAACACAGCTTAGCAGTCAGTGTACACATACCCCTGCTGAGTTCAGCGGTGTGTCACGCAAACACCGCTGAGCTCCAATAAGCTTAAAAGAATGCAGACACACCCCCTTTTGATGGGGACACTGACACAGTTCTGTGCCTACATGGATGGGATCTGTGGACACAGATGCCCATTTGTGCTATTCAGTAACTTCAGCTCATTTGCATACAGATCTGTGCACAGCACCTGGAAACTGCACGGTTCCAGGCCCTGCCTTGTTGGCAACCACAGCAGTCTAACATTGTACATACTCCACACAGGATTCTATAATGCATTACTGTTACATACTCACAAATTCTGTTTTTTTACAATCTTTTTATATTTTTTCCATAATGGCTTGTTTGTGCACTGTGGCACACCGCGCAAACATACCCAGGGTATTAAAAAAAATAAAATTATTTTACATTATTTTCCATACGGTTTTGGACACAGTGGTTAGTTTTGCACATATCTGTGTCCTCCATGCTATTTCTGCCACTGTAAGTATACGGTTACAGCTCCTGGTGTCATTTTTACATCTTTTACATGGAATTTGTGTACATTATGGACGCCAACAAGGGGTCTGCAGGAATGCCAATCTGCTTGCTGGATTCCATACGGTTTTGGACACAGTGGTTAGTTTTGCACATATCTGTGTCCTCCATGCTATTTCTGCCACTAAGTATACGGTTACAGCTCCTGGTGTCATTTTTACATCTTTTACATGGAATTTGTGTACATTATGGACGCCAACAAGGGGTCTGCAGGAATGCCAATCTGCTTGCTGGATTGCTCTACCAGTCTCATTTGTATGCATTTCACCTGCTTATGAGGTGATTTGCATGCCATGGACACTTCCCATGTTCGCACGCCCCTCAACTCGGTTTACTGGATTGCACATCTGCTTACTTCCGTGTAAGCACCATGCCACTATGCCTACATGGTAAATAAGTCCGTGCAGGCTTTACTGAATTCTCTCCCTTGTGTCTTCTAATACAATTACATCTACATCACATTTATTACATCACCCCAAAATCTCGATTCTTCTTACTACTATTCACATTTATAGAAATCACCAATTTTCATTTTCCCTTTAGATTCAGGGTTTCATACATTCATAGCCAATTAATAGGCTAGCTTTCTTAACAGGCCATTCTAAGTCTAGCTAATTTCCCACCCAAAGGTGATAATCAAACACTGTACATTGTGAGTCAAACACCTTAACCATTATATCAACTCTGAATCAATAGTTGTATGCATTATTTATCATCCATTTACTTCTGTACTTATCCCTTTAAATCTTCTTCTTCTGTCCTTTACACTTTTACCAATAGAATTCTTTGTTTTCTTTACTACCTCCCAATGTATGTCTTCAATGCTTATTTCAGAGCCTTCTTTTCTGTGCACTTTGTTATTTTTTCTCATCTAATTTTTCTTTTATTTCTACTACTTCTAAAATGTATCCTCTTATTTCAGTTTTATCGTTCACTTTTTCCTTATTCTTATTTTCATTTTTGCAAACCATCCATAAATGTCCAATTCTATTACATTTATAACATTTCAGTTCACATTGTTTGCATCATGTTCCATTTCCCACCAAATATGTTCTCACAATTACTTATCAAATGTCCTCCTTTTCCACAAAAAAAAAAAAAAAAAGTTTTTGGGCTGTCTCCAGTATTTTATGACACCCCTACTCCCATCCACATATATTAGGCTTGATATAGGTATATATATTTTTCTTTTTATTTTAGCACATTACAATTCCATTTACCAGTCCATACATCCCTTACTTACGTGCTTTTACACCCAGAGGGGGTATTAAATTGTCCCACACTTCAAACCTTTCTATTTCTTCGTCCTCTTTACTTTGAATCATTATCACATACTTCCATTTTTCATTTTCTTCTGCTCCCCTTTTGCCTTCTTTTACTTTTTCTGCATAGGTTTTCATTTGCTTCTCACCACTATTCTTCAGAATGGTCTCTGCAGCCTCCTTTTGTATTTTCTCCATAATGCACCCCCCCCCCAGAAACATTGCTTTCATTTTGGCTCACTCTGCATCACCATTTCTTTAAGTACATCATCTCGCAACACTTCCAATTGGAGGGTTGTAATTATACATCCATCATTTGGAGGGTTGTAATTATACATCCATCATTTGCCAACTCATCTTGATCAAACAGATTTCTTTGAAACGTCTCAGAATCCTGCACACATTCTTTGATCTCAATAGCTGCTTTCTCCTCCATCTCTCAACCACTCCCATTATCTCCTCTCTCTCCCCCCATCTGCCTCCCTGTTTCTCCAGACTGCCTCTATGCCTGGAATGGAAACAGAAAGCTCTCCTATAAAATGGGTCCCACTCACAACAATGGCAAGTGGAGAAAGTTCCAGATGTCCTGGCCAAATTTCCCTTAGTAGTACAAATATCACCATGGGTCTCATCTTGGTCTCAACTGAAAAGAGGTTACTAGCCTAGCAGGACTAACCCAGTCAACAAAAGATACAGAAATAAATTAGGGCTTACAGAATCCAAGGGGAAAAAGTATGAAGGTTGACTTCAGTATCTGATGAATGACAAGTTACACGTGTTTGACAATTCATAAATTAAAAAAAAAAAACAGCACAGACCTTTATGTATCAAGGTTCCTAGTTAACTGCCACTAGGTCTTTCAAAACCTACATTTAAGTACTTGTATCCTAACTTACCAAACACTTCCATATCTTAGATACAACTAAGGCCAAAAAAGCTATGGACAGGGGTGGTTTACAAATGTTGCTGAAAAGAATCAGCCAACTCATCCTGCCTGCGCCAAGCAGTGAGCATTCTTGTATTCTGCTAATAAGAATAATCTGGTTTTACATTAGGTAAAGAGCTGATTGGCTGACGTTTACAAGGATCAGTTGCTCACAGGTCAGCGCTGTGGCATAGGGGTTAAAGCCATAACTGCTACCCAGGTTCAATTAGTAGCTCAGCTGTTTGATTCACTGAATGTGACCCATCCTGGGTGGGCGTGGGGATTTATCTAGTCTTTCCCTATGGGGAGGCAAAGCAGATAGAGAGGATTAGCCCTCAAACATGGGGGGCTGAGTACATCATTACAGCCACCAATGGCAGCAAGGATAAGAATTCAGTTTGTACTTTTTTAGATTGTGGATAGGAGTTTTATTTTACAGTATTTTAGAAGGATCAGTTTAGATCTGCTTATGGTCATGATACAAAGAATATGCTCCAGCCAGACAGAAAAAGGAATGGCATTTAGTAGTTTTGTCAGTTCATTCATTCCTTGATACCCGTTTTACCTGAATATGGTGAAGCCAATCCCACAATCAATGGGCAGAACAGAGAACTAATCTTGGATGAAGGACAAAGTCCATCATATGATAAACTCACCTACTCCATGGACACATACCCATGGAGGACTACCAATTTACCTAATGGCACGCCTCTGGAATCTGGCAGAGAAACAGATCAGGACACAAAAAAACACATGGACACAGGAAATACATACATATTCTGAACAGAAAGCATTTAATTCCAGGAACCAAACTGAAAAGTGATATGTGACAGCAACACTAACCAGTATACCACTATGCCTCCTAGCAGTCAGATTAAAGAGAACAAAATGAAATATTTAGACTGACTATTTCAGTACAGCAATTTACATATAGTATATTCTGAAAAAAAAAAAAAAAAAATCTCATCTCCATGCTTATCTTCACCAGATTTAAAAAAAAAAATCAGAAAAAATTATAAACACCTCTGTTCATGTCTACTACCTCAGAAAATAAAATAAAAAAAATGTTTTATTACTGATTCTAAAATAAAATCTCTGGCAAGCACAACCTTGAGACCATAAATCTTATTCAGGTGTGGTTGCAGAATTACTGACATTCCCACAAGATTCACTCAGTGGCTTTTAACTCTTTCTCCCCCACAAAGTCCTACACGAGGTGACCTTTAAATCTAAAGAAGCAAAGTAAACCAAATGGAAAAAAAATCTGTACAGCCTCAGCTAAAAATACTATCCCATGATAGATTTTGATTGAAACTTGCACTTTCTTTATAAATATGTACCATCTGAGCACAACTACATGTGGAAATCATTATTCCTTTTAGTCGCCCATGCTAAAGAACACTTCAAGCCATTCTACATGACTTTGTATGACAACCTTCAAAGTTATGTCTTCAAAGATCAAATCAGTACACATTTCGAGTTGGATGACATTAAAAAAAGATGACGGAACTCTGAGTTGTAGCAGTGAATTCTTCCTCTCTGATTTAAAAGGTGAGGTGTCAAAAGTAACTTAGCAGCAATATAAAAATGCAGTTTATGATGAAAACAGACATTTTCTTACATATGCAATGTCCCTTGGTATCATAAAAAGTTTAGTAACACTGCACCAAAAGATCAATGCAGAAATGAATGAGTTAAACCTGCATCCATGTGCTTGTGCTTAAGTTTATTCAAAAAGCTTGTATCAGCAAAGGTCTGCTGTATCTAGGTACGTGGTTATGGAGAATTCTGTATACATGTATCACTTTTTACTGTGGAAGTTAAGTAAAATGTTGTTTTACTTTATTTTCTGCATGATTAAATAACTATAGTGTATATACTAGCCACCCATAAAAATGTTCACCTTCTCTGCACACATTGCAATTACAAAGGATAGCTACTATTTTACTGTCAATCACAGAATATTTTCTTACACTGCTTTCAGTACAAGAAAATGAACTGTATGACTGATGTGTTTATACACTGTTGACACTGATGAAAGCACAAACCTGAGTTTATAAGTATGCACTGGTTAACTTTTTTTTTGGTTTGGGTATAGCTTGCGACTTTCATTTTTCTGATTATGACTGTCAAATAAAAAAAAACAAGCTGCTGACATTACACAACACATTCCTAAATAAACTGTATGCTTTTCACATCCTGCAAAATACACATTCCAATAACAGACTGTTACCTGAGATTTTAATATGGTACATTGCATGTGAGCTTATTTCAGCCTGTAAACAGTTTGCTTTAGAAAGGTAATATCAGGTATTGCCCAGTAAGAACAAAAATACTGTTTTTTTTTTAAATGTAGCACAGCTACACTGTTATAGTGTGGCTGCTACAGTGTTAAATCAAGAAGCTCGCTCCCATTCTGAAGTATTGACCCAGGAGGAAAAAAAAAATCATGTTACCTTTTAAAATGTAGCAAAGTTGCTATAGCTCACATATGAAGCGCTAAAGTGCTGTCATTGGTTTCCTTTTAAAATTAATCAACTGTTACATACAGACAAAATCATGCGCTCAATCAAGGCACTAAAGCTTGATTTTAGGAAATACTGAATCGTTGCTTCCCTAGGGAATGAAAACAATCTTGGGAAATGTCAAAAAGGGTAATAATTAAAGACCTGAGGGTGGGGAAGAGGTGTGCACAATGACATCACACTGTGGGCGGTATTACCTAGCAAAACTGTGAGCGGGACGCTCCTGAAGTAAAATCAGTGAAATTGCAGAAATAAAAGAGAAAAGTACAGATTCAACGACACAGGTCAACTGCATACCATATAAAGTATGCATTGGTTAAGAAAAAAAATGAAGTGTCCTGGAAGCTGCATCTTTGACACTCTCCCTTTAATAAAGACCATTTAGATAATGTTAGACTGCTGTCTCTAAATGTGATGATAAAGGAACATGAAGGGTGTTTGACTGCTAATTGTGCCAGTCAGCCTACAATGATCAATCAAATACAATGAAACTGAATTTCAGCAAATCTAGATCTTGCCCTTTTACGGTGGATTCCACCACAATGGGTGTGCAGGATGGTATGCCCCATGCAAAAAACTTTGTTTCAGGTTTAACAAAGTGTTTTCAGCATAATGTGTTACTACAAAGTAGATTTGCTGTAATGTTGTTTGTAGACTCATCACCAACCCAATTACAAATGCATTCTTGCAACGAAACAGATACAAAATGAACTCATAACAGAGCCATACAGTCTGACCTCTACTAAAAATGCACATAACTGTCAGCATAAATATGTACACATATAAACTTGAGGACAGCCTGTGCATGATCTTGCAATAACTTTGGTAATAAGCCTTGTTTTAAAGAGGTCCTGTATTTTGCTTTTTTGAAAGTTATAACTTGCCCCACAAGATGTTGGATCTGTTCAGGAATAAAAAGGACATCCCTAAGCAAAGCAAATCCTAAGGGAAGATAAAAGTAGTATATGTCATTAGTAACAGAATACTAGCTTTATCTATGTGATATTTAGCCATTTTCTCAGAATTGTGGGTTGTAGCAAGTATGTGCCCAACTCATAAAGTTAATAAAAGTATTTTAAACTTCTATTTTTTTTTGGTATTTGAATACAAATGTAAATTTCACAATGATCTATAGACTGCTTTGCTGCAAAACACACACAACTAATATTTTCATTTAAGTGATATGCCTGGATTCTCCTATAAATAAAACTATTGTGTTGAAAGATTCTAATATGCATTTCTGTGAAAAATGGGGAACTAACTAGCATAGTTAACACTAAGCAATCAGAATAATGTACAAAAACTCCTGCCATGTTGCACCGGAGATCAAACCATACATGAATATGTAACTGAGGATTATCGGTACAGCAGATTTGGTGACCATCTTAAATTTGAAGACATTTCTGACTGTGGAAGCTGCTGGCCAATATACGGTTTCATTTAATTTACAAAGTAAATGTGCTTGTAATATACATAACCCGGAATAGCATGTGGTGACTAACATCAACATAATGCCTATATCTATGACTGTATAATATAAATACAGATGGTAAAGGTATGGTTGTATTGCGGCAGACACAAAATTAATATTGTTACTCACTTTAGATAAATCACCTCACCAAGACTAAGAATTGTAAGGAAGGTATTAGATTCCCATAGATTATTGCTTATATTCTCAATGTTATGACTACCAAATGAATATATTACGTATAACAGCATAATTCCTGTAACTCAAGCAGTATTGCAAATTATGAATGAGTAATTACAAAAAAATTAAGAAATTTACTATGAACCCAGTAACATCAGTGAACAGCACAGCAGAAATAGATACCTATATTAATGGCTTGCAGAAGAAGTGTGAAGATAAAATAGACTACAACTAAACTGATTTTTGATCCACTACCTGCATTATCATCATCACAAGAACTGGGCTGGTGAAAAATGACCTCAATGGAATAACCTAATCCATTTAATTTCCTTATTCTTGCAGGCAGTATAATCACAACTACCATAGGCTGGAATGAAATGCCTTAAAACATGCAAAAAAACACCACCCTTAAGCAGACAGCGTCACAAATGGATATTGAATGATATCACAGTGTATAAGCAGAAGCTCTACAATTGCTATGAATAAATCTATTTCTACATCAGGAAATGTAAGGAAATAAAAAAACCATGGAGTCAGCCACTTGGGCATCAAGTTGATTATTCCCCTTTGATGCCAGGAAGTGCAAAAGCATGTGAGACTTGTCCCAAATGCAAGTAATCGGGGTCATAATCCATTTCTGTTTGGCGAGGGGGTACTGAAATCCTGAGGTGCCATCCCTCAAATGAGACACTAAACTGACATTCCATATTGCTGAGATGGTCCCAGCTCATGTCCATGTGAAACATACCATGAACCTTTTACAAAAGGTTAAGGGAATTTCTCCAGTATGCTGACTACATTCTCCATAATTTGTACAAGCATCCCTTGAATATGCTCCGATACAAAACCACAGGTCTAGTGAGACCAAACTGGTCAATACAAAAGTAAATAAACAATTACAAAAATGTTTTATGCCTGTAACGGACACAGAGGACTTCCTGAAAGATAAAAATGCATAACCATTAAATCGAACATCAGTAGTAGATTACTTACTAAAGAAACTATGACTGTTTTATCTAAGAAACTTTAAAACAATACTTAAATTCATAAAAAAGTGTAGCTTTAGGAAAGGCCAAATGTGCAGCCAACATACTTTAGTTTTATAATTACATTAATAAACCTGCAGGAAAACTGAAACTTAGTGTTTTGCAAAACATGAGAAAATATTTTAATTACTGATCCCACATTAATTATAAAATAAACAATAAGGTACAAAGCTGCTTCAGTGAACAGAGTGCCAGCATGGCTAATGATGGTATAACACTTCAAAAAGGGTAGACTTAAAAAGTAGTGTCCTCATACCTCATATACAGAAAAGTGTGGATAGATACAATGACCAATGAATTATGTTGGGACCTTCTTTTATTCATTTTCTATTTGTCCATAACAACTTTATCAGACTACATGAATGTTATAAAACTAGTATAAGTGATATCATCCTTGAAATTCAGGAATTATCGTCTAAAAAAAAAGGTATGGTAAGCTGAAGTGACTTCAGAAAAGTAAGGCAACTAAACAATACATAGATATACATATGCTTACACACACACACACACACACACACACACACACACACACACACACACACACACACACACACACTATGGGCAATTTAAGAGAATCGCCACTTCACCTTTATGTATGTCATTAGGACATGAAAGGAAATCCAGGCACAGGGAGAACATTCAGACTCCACAAAGAATGCACCCTAGCTGTGAACCAAACCAGACAATGCAGTTTTAAACCTCTGCAACACTGTACTCTACCTGTAATGGACTCACTGAGCTTTGATCGGTTTCGAGGATAACTATTCTGAACCATAAGAAAAAACACCATTTATTTTGTATAGCCAAAACCACCACTGCACAACAGCTTCCATTTTAAAAGCACAGCAAAAAAGAAAACAAAAACTAATCTGAAAATACAAAATAAACAGGTAACTTAACCTGTTGAATGTTGCCCATTCTATTCACTTACAGTTTATCACTTCTACATTCCCATACCCCTTAATGCAGAAGTGCATGTTCTCCTGACATAAGAATCAAATGCCTTTTCATTTTTAGGTTTCCCTACTTCTCTTACTGTGTATTCATGAACCAGTAGAGACAATATCATCTTTTAGAATGATATAACTTGTCAAGAGTAGTGAATTATATTATGGAAAGTGAGGCAATTATTATTCTTTCTTTAGTACATATTAAGTTTATTTACACCATTACACTGCAACCTTCAGGTATGGCTATCTATGTGTTGAGGGGCATGAAATACAGAACCCCAAAAATTTACCAGGAGCTCAACTAACAGGTTAAAATATCTGGACTTGGTCCTGGTTAACTGAATTATTGTTTAAAATGTGCATTTCCTGAAGAGCAGTACCAGTCAGGCAAATGCAGTCAACAGCTTGGGGGGGGGGGGGGCAGGAATATCATTCATTTGTACTGCACATCCAAAATAAATGGTATCTGAATTATCCCACATATGTTTTACTGAATATAAATTAAAAGCAAAGGGGATGAAAGAGCACGTAACTGCAGCAACCCTATCTAAATGCCAACATGAATGTTTACAGCAATGATGCACACATACAACTTCTCACTGTATTTGATGCATTCTAGACTACTTAACGAGCATTCATATGTTCAAAGCTAAACTAAATTATTTCATCTCTGAACTCAAATAATCATGTTTCATGACCATACTAGACGTAGCAACCATTTGGTATAAAATACAATGCATGTGCTTTTATTGTAGCAAAAATGCCTGATATTTTTCACAAATACGCACACTCTCAAACACTATTTCCAAATGCTGTTTTAAACTGACAACGTCAGAAAATAATCTCGTGTATTTCACACCACACAGACAGAACACAAATAAATTTCGTAGAATAATTCAAAAGCGGCTAAAAATCACAATAAGGCAAAAGCACTCCGCTACAGTATTACTGAGGGGATGCTGAACGCAGTAATTAAGACGGAACATTAGAGAGAAAAGTACAAAACAGTTATACTGAAAAGCGAATCTCAATCTGCACTAACTGTTATGTAACGGTATTTAACCCAGTGGTGTAAAAAATCACCAGTATCCTCTGATATGACAGAGTTAAATTTAACCTGCGTTTATCTCAATGCATGGTCTGCAACACAAGACACACATATGCACCGAGAAAATCACAGCATTATATCTGCAAAGTAATTGATAATATATAAATACCCGTCATAACTACCCCTACACATTCGTTACCACCGCCTATAGTGGGGACTGAGACAACCTCACTTAAAAATCCATAAACTTGGACCTGATCTCAAATTCAGTAAAACTGAGCATTATCAGAAATTAAAACAAAGCGCAACAAACTTATTAAATAATCATATCTCACACAAAAGAAGACAGCAGCTAATGGGTTATAATTACAGAAACTTTTTTTTCTGATACACTTACCTGCGAGCACACGTTTTTACAGAAATGAGCGGCACCGCTAAAACTGACATGCCACTTCCAGACAGCGCTCATTTCCACACATATTTATTCCAAATTCCGCACACTTTGACATAGTTAAGGCTCGGCCTCAGGCGGATAGAATTCGCGAGTATCTATTGCTCACCTGCTACACTGGGAGGAGATGGGACTGTTTTGGTTTTCCCAGACTTGTTAAGAGTCTAGAGGCAATGGCAGCCAGAGATGAGAAAGTGCACAACCTACTGTACAAAGCGGTAGACAATCCGCAGACTAGGAAAATCGTTACAGAATGCTGGGGGCGGCCTCAATTTTAGCAGTCCTTTTGCCTTCAAAACGTACAGTAGTAAAATCAAGACTGTAGACCCCACCCCCTGACCATATACCTTAGTTACCTACCTTCGCAGAAAGCACTTGCAGCAGACTCCATTCAAATCCCCGGTCCCATGCATACAACAGCATAACTATCCTACGATTACGAAGATTAGAATTTTGTTTTTCAAGACTGTAGGAAAAATGCAGAACCAAATGGTTATTGTATCACTTCTTTTATTAAGGAGCCACTGTTTTTCTCTGAGATAACTAGGTCCACCTGATGGTGGGGAAAATTAAGTAATTTTAGATATACAGTTTTGAGGTAAAGGGGTTGGGAAACTGGCGCCACCTACTGGCGTTTCTCGTCTATTGCCTTTACAAGTCTTCTCTCTTGCGCACTGCCAACCGCGTCTTTATGGTTTACTACTGTTGCTAATGCTGGGGCAAAAATCCGAATACCAAGTCTTAACTTCATTGAGAGCCGTGTCGCAGATGCACGAACAAATTTGCTACAACATACTACCGAAATCAGACAAGTTGCAGTCTCAGAAGTCTTCCAAAAACTGTTAAGGGAATTTAGGAATTCGGAGTCCTTGTTTACAATTCAGGAGTATTACGAGTTTCTGGGAAAACATAGCTATGTGAAGAGTGAGACGCATTTAAAGTATTGGCATCTTTGTTCAGACGCGCTGACGCGATTAACATTAAAAATATATGGAAAAAAAACTCTCGGGACAAGAAAGAGGTTAATACATCCAGATAAAGAAGGGGTTAACCCCCCCCGAATTCCAGCAAGTGCGAAAACGTCGAACCGGTGACAGTGACAACCTTCAAAATCGTTGTCACGTGTAGGAGGTGGGAGACAGACCTGTCAGGATTCAAACGGAGCTACTCATCACCGTGCAGCCAGTAACTAAAACTGTAAACAGCGAACATCTTAATGGGAAGGTAACAGGACGTCCCAGTAGCTCAGACTACTGTCAGGTACGTACGAATCACTGTTTCAGGCTTAATCTACCCATAGAATGACAGGTATTGGGTGAATTACGCATTTGGTTGTTTTCTGACACTTCTTGGTTCTGCATAATTGTCCAGGGTTAATGTAAAGTCCGGGACGGGATTGGGGCAAAGAGAAGGCGTTTGGGTGAAGGACGAAAACGAATTCCTTTCAGTTTTTACACAATTCAAGTAAACTCACACGCACGTTTATTTAAATCTAAAGATGATAGAACATGAACGTGCATATTTGCAATGTAAGTAGCTACCAGATAGCCTCTATATCAGGTTATGACATATTTTTACAAATAACTGTACAGTCAGTGTTTAATATATGAACTTAATAATGAGGTCCTAGTCCTAGTCTCTAAAATGCATCAGGTATTTTATTTATTTTTGGGCCAGTCAGTTAAATCGCCTTGCCTTGGGCGCAGTTAACTCCAAAGTTCACTTAACGGCAAAATGTAGGGTAACCTGCAGTGGGGGAAACGCACTTGTTCACTTTATCTTTGATGTGCTGTGCAATAGACAGATGCCTTTCTCTTGCTTTGATGGATTCATGCAACCTTTGCAACTAAAGGAATTCTACTGTAATGACTCTTCCTATTAAGTAATCAGCATAGTTTGCGGTGTGCTAATTATTTTTCCTTGAGGTGGAAAGCTTGCTCAGCCATTTTAAAAAGCTTATTGTAATTGCTTTTTTGTTTAATAGAGCCCCACTGAACAGACATATCTCTACAGTCACTCCTAACCATATTTGACAGGTATCACTTGGCATTTATTACAAATCAGGAACAATGAGCAGTTGTTAACATTGATTTACTTTTTTCATGTACAAAATAACACTGCATTTTCTTAGTTAAGTGAAGTAATTGTAAAGATACCATAACAAACTTATTGGAAAGATTATTTTTTTTCTTTTCACTATACACTATTGCATGTGTGAGCGGGTAAGTAGAGCTTAAATTGCATTGTTATATTTATTAAACTCCTTTATCTAACAATTTTGCAAGCTTATATATAAAAATACCACATGATTGCCCTGTGTTCTAGCTTTGGCCATTAACTGAGCCTCAGAGCTTTGCAGTAGATTTCATAATAAATAATTTAATTTAGTACTTCATTCTGGTTGTTATTAAAACAGTGTATGTGGGAAAGAATGTCAGTCATGTCTGATATTTATCTAAAAATAAATAAACATATACAGAGTATATAAAGTATAAATACATCCAGGCTCCAGGCATATATGTCAACAGTGGCCAGTAGAAACCAGTAGGTTTTAGAATATCGTCATTATATGTATACACTGGCTGAATGATATGACTTGTCAGTTTTGACAGTGATAAAGCTGTTAATTCCTTCTAAATCAGAATACAGTTTCTCCCATTTCTTTTGAAACCAAGCAGCTTGCAAAATATGAAATGACTGTCACTTTATGTAGTCAGCAGAAATATGGTTCAGCACAAAATGTTTGTAAATAGTAAAATGTATGGCTGCGCCATGTTTATATCTTCATAAATTAGTTTATGTTAATTTTACAGCTGCATACAAGATACAGGCAAGTTCCTGTTTCCTTTTAAAAGGGCGTAGATATCCATCACCAAACTGTGGCTTCTGCCCTTTCAATAAGACCACTTGCAGACTCACTCCAAAGAAAGGCATTGGCTAACATACTAAGCAGTTAGAATGAAATCTTCAGATCCGATAGAAAGCTGATGCTTCAAATGAGGGAAACGTATGAAGAGCAGACATTAAGATAATGCATAAAATATTTTATGAAATAAGATTGACACTGTAGTTATAAATGCCTGCTACGCTAGTATATAGACATATTTTTGTGATAATAATGTGGATCTTTGTTTTTCAAGGCAGTCATCTAAACTTAGTATTCTTGGAATGGTCTACAGAATAGTACAAAACAGTTGAATACCCTTGATGAACTCTTGACTTACTGGAAGATTTCATTTGTGTGAAATACTGTGCTGTGTAAGGGGTCCAGTTCTGGGTTAAGGATACTGTATACTGTTCAGTATCACATGAATATATAAGTATGTGTATTGAAGTGGTGCAGTTTGCAACTTTTAAGTAATTGTATTAGGCTTAGGCTTAGGCTTTGTTGATTTATTTTGTCATTTTAGTGTACTGTATTCTCATTTATATCTGCTGTGTAATTTTTGTCACTCACTTCAATTGATTTGTGACTGAAAACACCTCAGTGACCATATGAGTGATAGATATGTTAAAACCTGTGCAGCTAACCAAATGCACCAGAATCAGGTAATGCATTCTAACAGTCGCTAGGGATATAATTGAATTACTGAGTTCTGGCTCATATTGCATCTAGTTATGCCTCAGCATTATTGCTTGCAGTAAGTCTCTTACAGTAGTCCAGTACAGATCCATTCTGTTTGCAAATTTATTATGACAATTTAATTTTCTGCAGTTTCTCAAATTTATAAAGAAAATATATGATTCTGTGAAGTAATCTATCTTCCAGGCAAGTATACTGTTAGCACAACTACTAAGGCAGCTTACACATTGAACAGACTGCATATTTTTTAGATTACTCTCTAGTGTTCACTTAATTAGTAGTATAAAGTTGACAGTGCCATTCATTTGGCATTCACTTTTCTTTCTATTTCCATACAAATGCTAATTCTTTTCTGTTTATTTCTGACAGAAGTTTTGGAACTTAAAAGTACTTGGATGAGTTAATTAAACGGTACTTAAAAATGTGACATAAAACCATGGCGCCTCTGTTTGGGTTTGCATCTCAAAACCACTGGAGCATACGGGCCATAAACTGATTGGTGAGCAAGTCAACCTTGTTTTTCCTTATACATTTTTTGTATTACATCACTCAGAACTTAAAAAAACTTGATTGTTGAGCAAGTCAACCTTGTTTTTCCTTATACATTTTTGTATTACATCACTCAGAACTTAAAAAACTTTTGCCATGGAATTAATTGCATGGCTTATATTCATGTTTGTTTGTGTCTTTCGGCTTTTCCCGGTTAGGGGTCGCCACAGCGGAACTCCGGTCCGCTAATGATTGGTAGTGGATTTTTACGTACTGGGTTACCAGCCCTGACGCACAACCTTCAACGAAGGCACGCCCCATTCACGTATGCTTCTATACAGAAGACGCTCTAGCTGAGAATCGAACGGGACAAAATGTATTCCTGCTTAATGGCATAACATTGGTTACATATTGAAGGTAACAGCACCATGAAATAATTCAGCATCAGTCTGCCAGACATGGTCATCTGAGTAGAAAGTATCTTACCCATTTGATTTATGGTTACACTACACCATAGTAATTAGTCCAATGACTTTTTTATGCATGTTACAGTTACAGAGTGCATGTTAAAGCATTATCCCAAAATTTGAAATACCATCTCATGAATACATGGAAAACAAAGCACAGATGAGCAAAAATTCTACACAGCATAGCCAGTCTCCAGGTCAGAAGCTTAGTTTGCTATTAAAACAAACAACTTTGTGTTCATCAAGTTTGCCCTATTATTTTATTATGTGGTAGCAAAGCTTTCTAAAATTACACCAACTGCCTTTTTGTAAGGTAAAATGAGGAAATGTCCATACTGAAATATGGCAGGTATGACAGTGGTGTTTTTGTCATTATTTGTCTACATAGTATCTTCACAAGTAATGGTTGTAGGTTTCTCAAGAGATTCTTTGCTTCATGTCTGACTTCTTTTTCCCCATAACTTGGACCCAGGCATTTGTTTGTAGTTATTTCACATATTTATTTTCTTGTTTATTTATTTCATTTTATTAACTTGCTAAGTTTAATTGGGCAAGTGGCCAACTTAACAGTAAGGTATTTTGTTGGATCTGATTTTACTGTTTATTGAACATTTCGTTTCAGATTTGATTTTGTCTTATTATTTGTCATCTATATGGACTTCTTTTGAATATTGTTGAGTATTTCTCTAAACATACAACAGAAACAGTTATAAAACATGCAAAAGCTGAAAAATATTTTTATATTACTTTCACCTTGATCTTCTGTAAAACATTACATCTGCTATACTTGCGATGCAAAGCATCAGAAATGCAACCTCTAACCTAAACAACATTTTATTATATAAAATAATACTGTGCATACCAGTACACAATACTAGAGAAAAAAATTTTGTTGGGCGGCTGCACCTATTTATATGGGGCTCTTCGCCCATACCCCAATATCTATATATTCTACTTCTAAGGTCTTATGAATGTGGGCAAAAATTAAAAATGTGCAAAAACAAAAAAATAACCTTTCCTGTTCTCCAAGCCCATAATGAAAAAAAGCACAACAGCTGTGACAAAGCAAATCGTAATTATAGTACCAAATCAGCAACTTGTAAATGCAGTGTTACTTTCCCAGTATTTTGAGATCTGACAACAGAGTGCCCACTCGACCATAATGTTCCAGTTGATGTTCTGTGTAGTATCAGTATCTCTACAACACTCTAAATGGTTGTATTATTTTCTGATATATTAAGCCTCAGAATTAACTCATTTGCCATGGTGAATTTATTTTGTTTTACAGCTAAGATTTAGTTTGCTCACAGTGCATTCCTTTCTGTTCATAACCTTACATTAGAGAGTCAACACACTTTTTGTGGGTCTCTCTCTTCACTGGTTACAACAGGTATATTGCTATTTCTTGATTTCCTTGGCTAAGTGAGGCATGAGTGTCGGTTATTCCTTTTCAGTGGTCTAACCCCTTTTTTAGTTTTGTTAGTACGTATGCAGTAAAAATATTGAATGCCTGACTTAAAAGAGGAGCTGATTTAATTTTTTTTTCACTTGTAGGTTTGTAGTATTATAGTCTCTTTAAATAGTGTATAACTGCTAAAGTTGTAATAATTTTACATGATTTTAGTTAGCATGCATTTTGGTACAGTTTTATTGTATTTGTAATTGTATGTGAATTGCGGTAAAACTGATATGACCTAACTCATTAATTGTTTCTTTTGATGAAGTCTGTGACTGATCAGATGAAAGTGCCTAACAGAATGCAAGCTTGATTCCTTGGCTGGGAGCATTTGTGACAGCATGGTTTGACGTTTTGTAGTTACAAGTTGTTCTGAGCTGAATGCATTTATTTATTATACTTTAATGAATGATGATTGTTCAAGAATATATTTAAGGTGTTGTTCGTCCATCATTGTTGACGATGACCAAGGACATCATGTCGAAGAGGTTGACTGAGTACGGTGTGTCTGGCTATGGCTGATCAGTCCGATGCAGGCTCGGAAAGCTCTGCCGCATGTCGGGCACAAGAGGTCAGTTGGGTTGGTTGGCAAAGAGTTGGCTGTGGAGTTACACAGCTCACACTTCATCTGTGCCTCTGCAGTCCTGCTGTGCTCATAGGGGGTAGCACCTTTGCTGATGCAGTTTTGCCAGGTGGGGCGGTCTTGCACTAGCGTTTCCCAGGAGTCCAGGTCAATGCCAAAGCTCTTCAGAAAGACTTTCAGCATGTCCTTGAAGTGCTTTTTCTCCCCACCTTGTGTGCATTTGCCTCCTGCAAGTTCACCATAAAACAGTCTCTTGGGGAGGTGTGTGTCTGGCATACGTACAAGGTGGCCTGCCCCACCTGACATGGGCTCTCCTCGGCAGGGTGTAGATACTTGGCAGTCCAGCTTGAGAGAGGACAACTGTGTCTGGAACTTTGTCCCGCCTGGTAATTTTCAGCAGCCTTCTTAAGCAGTTCATATGGAAGCGATTCAGCTTTTTGGCATGACGCTCATACACAGTCCATGTCTCACAAGCATACAGTAGTGTGGGCAGTACGACTGTCTTGTACACCTTCAGCTTTGTGGACAGTTTGACGCCTCTTCTCTCCCACACTGACTCCTGCAGCCATCCAGATATGAAGCTTGCCTTGGCGATGCGTATGTCTACGTCATCGTCAGTATTCACAAATCTGGAGAATGTGCTGCCGAAGTTTGTAAATTTGTCAATAGCCTTCAGGATCTCACCTTCAGTGGTGATAGTTGGTTCTGCGTACATCTTCTGCAATGCAGGCTGATGCAAAACCTCAGTCTTCTTGATATTAATTGTGAAGCCGAAGTTTCTGCATGCAGTGGAAAAACAGTTCATACTGTGCTGCATCTGGGCCTCTGTGGCAGCATTGAGTGTGCAGTCATCTGCAAACAGGAAATCACACACAAAGTCCTCTTCAACCTTGGGACTTGGCCTGTAGCCTCTGCAGGTTGAAGAGCCTGCCATCTGTCCCGTATCTGATCTTGATGCTGGTTTCTTCGTCATTGCGTAAGCTATCTGATAGCATGGCTGAGAATATCATGCTGAACAGCACGGGTGCCAGTACACAGCCTTGTTTGACTCTGTTGGTGACTAGAAAGGCATCAGAAGAGTCTCTATCGTCCAGTACTCGAGCAAGCATGCCATCATGGAACTGGCACACCATACTGATGAATTTGCCTGGGCAGCCAAACTTCTCTGTGATCTGCCATAGTCCCTCACAACTGACAGCTTCAAAGGCTTTGGTCAGGTCCATGAACATTGTGTAAAGGTCCCTGCTTTGTTCCTGGCACTTCTCCTGATCTTGACGTGCTGCAAATATGTCCACTGTCCCTCGGCCCTCTCTAAAGCCGCACTGACTCTCTAGCAGGTGTCCATCTTCCATATGTTGAATGAGGTGGTGGAGGAGGACTCTGGCAAGGATTTTGTTGTCAATAACCAGGAGACAGATTCCTCTGTGGTTGTCACAAGACAGCCTGTTTCACTTTCTCTTGTAGAGATGGATGATGGAGGCATCCTTTAGCTCCTGAGGGATAACTTCCTGTTGCCACATATTCTGATAGAGCTCGGTGAGCTTCTGTAACAAGACTGGTCCCCCCTCTCTTGTAGATTTCAGCTGGAATGGAGTCAGAGCCTGGTGCTTTACTTTTGGAGAGAAGCTTAATTGCTTGCTTCACCTCTGATTCCTTTGGAGGTTCTGCCAGGGAGGTGTTAATGGTGATTTGCAGCATGCAGTCAGTGGCTTCAGCATTGATAGAGGAAGGCCTGTTCAGGACATTGTTGAAGTGCTCAGCCCATCTTTCCAGGATGGCTTTCTTGTCAGTCAGCAGGGCGGACCCGTCGGCACTGAGCAGTGGTGATGTTCCAGAGCACTGTGACCCATAGATGGTCTTTAGGGCATCTTAGAAATGCTTGGAGTTGTTGCTATCAGCGTATGTCTGGATCTCATTTGCCTTCCTGCTGAGCCAGGAGTCTTGCATCTCTCTGAGCTTTGCTTGCACCTTGCTTTTGATGGAGTTGTAGGCTGCCTTCGTGGAAATGGATGTAGTGTCTTGCTGGAGGGATCTGAAGGCTTCATGCTTCTTATCCAGCAGCTTCTGAATGTCTTCATCATTATCATCGAACCAGTCCTGGTGTTTGTGTGTGTTCAGGTCCAATGAGCGAGAGCAGTGTTGTAAACCACATCTGTAAAGGTTGCCCAGTCTTCTTCTGCACCATTGGTGCCAAAGCTGAGTTGGTCAAGCTTACTGTCGAGGTTCTCACAGAGGTTCTGGTGCACAGAGTACCATTCTAACTTGCTGACATTCAGGCATCTATTGGTCTTTTTCCCCTGCGGGCACCACCTAGGCTGAATGTGCATGTTGAGTTTTGAGAGGATGAGTCTGTGGTCTGTCAAGCAGTCTGCCCCATACATGGCCTTAGTCACTCTAACATCCTGCCTGTCCCTTCTCCTTACTATGATATAATCAATGAGATGCCAGTGCTTGCTGCGTAGATGCATCCAGGATATCTTGTTACGGCTGGGTAGGTGGAAGACTGTGTTTGTGATCGACAGGTCATGAGCTGCACAGCTCTTCAGAAGTTGATGACCATTGCTGCTGCTTTTGCCAACTCTGTTCGTCCCAATGACACCCTCCTATGTCTGGTAGTCTGCACTAACTCTGGCATTGAAGTCGCCTAAGATGACGAGCTTGTCCGCCTTGGGCACAGATGCTATGAGGGACTACAAGTCTTCATAAAACTTATCTTTAGTTTCCTCTGGATTTGTCATTGTGGGAGCATATACACTGAAGGTGGCATGGCGCTTTCCTTTGAGGGGAGCCTCAGAGACATGAGTCAGTCATTTAATCCTTTTTTGGAGGTTGGCTAATTTACTGATCAGATTAGAACTGATGGCAAAATCCATTCCTGCTTCACGACATTCATTGCCGCTGTGGCCACTCCAGAAAAAAGTATAACTGGCTTTATCTTCTGTCAGCTGGTCTTCGTCAGCAAACCTAGTCTCACTGAGGGCTGCTATCTGGATGTTGTACCTGCCGAGTTCTCTTGCGACAAGTGCTGTCCATCTCTCAGGTCTATCTGTTTTGGAGCTATCCATGAGCGTGCACACATTCCATTTGCCAATGGTAAGTGAAGTCACCAATGTTTTTTTTTTTTCTTTGTGATTCGACTAGATGGTTGGGATCCCCACCTGCTGCGGCAAGCAGGCCAGGGATAGGATGAAGCAGGCTATGTTTAGGGCACCTTTTTTAGCCCCTTCTGAGACCATTGAGGTGAGCAGGGCAATCCTAAATAGGGCTGCTCAGACACCCAGGGGGCTGCCGAACTCCACTGCTGCTTCGGTCCAGTAGAGAGCGACCCATTGCCCTTAGCCACCTGTGTGTGAGGTTGTGGCTACAGCTTCCAGTGTATCCGCGCCTGCTGCTCTGTTTGCCCATCGCCACAGGACTTGGGGTGGTGATGCCTTGACTTGCTTGTGAATTGGATTATAGTGAGAGAGAGTTGCGCAGATCGTCAGTCTCACTCTCTTGTCCCAGCTTATCTTGATCCAATGGCAGGACATAGTCAAGACGATTGGAGATGGGCTGAGATGCAGTGGATGGCCAACAGTGTCCTAATGTGTCTCACTGTTCACTATTTGCACTCCACAGCACTTTGCTGAGTCCGCTTTCCTGCCTGTTGAATCAGTCTGGTGATGTCTTCTGTGCAGTCTGCCGGATCCAGTCTTCGCATGCATAGGTAGACAAGCCCTGACTCACTGAGGGTTGCAAACCTGTCGGCTACCTCCACCTGGTTTTGCCAACCAGTTGAAGCCGTTGCTCTGGGTGTGGCTGCTGTTGCATGCAGACAGCTATGAGGAGCCACAGGTGAGAGCTGAGTGTCAGGTGAGGACCAAGGTGGATGAACTACTCTGAAGAGCACGATATGTTTGCCCATCAGAAGTACTAGAGGTACTACCTCTCCCTGGCACCTCATATTTAAGGCAAGCATTGTCCTCTTCAGAACATTTTCCATTCCATTGAACCTTGATGAACAGTGTATGAGGCTTTTTAAGTCCTACAGAAAATGGAACCAAGACCTCCATTTGAGATGCCCTTAATGTATAAAGATCTTTTACAAAACTTGAATCAAAATTTTGGGTGTAGCAAGTATGTCATTATGCCAAATAAAAACTACATTTTCAGAATTAGTGATCTAATTACTAATCCATTAGTAAAAATGGATCCCCAGTGGTTGGGGCAAAGGATGGGGTCTTGCATACTGTCTAAAATAACTTGATGTTCAATGCCAGACTGATCAGTTTTGGACTTGCTTATCCAAACTAACATGGAGTTAGCAGCAAAAAATATAGCTGCAATTCTGAAAGCCTCTGCATAAAGCCACATAAATAGTGTGGCCAAAACCAAATAAAAATGTTAAGATGGATAAGTGGTATGCAAACCTGGCAATATATATGTGAATAGTGTCTGTCCAATAATGCAGCAGGAGTCTACCTGTTGTCAGCTTTTTCTTTCTAAACCTTTGGTCATTGTTGCTCATCGATCTCTAGTATAGATGAAGAACAGGCAGGGTACTTCGTTTATATGCTTTATTACATAGAAACACATTAGGATGGACAGCAGCTTTACAAAATATAAACAAACTGATTAACTGACAGATTACACAGACATACATGCTTACATCTCAACAGTTTATTACAAAATGGCAGTCAGCCTCACACATGCTCAGTATTTATTCACTTGTGCAATCCCCTAGAAAGGTTTTTAAAGTTGCACACACAGACACACACACACTGATCTACATCCTCCCTTTTAAATAGATTGTTTTCAATGAAATGACATTAGAGTAAGGCAAACAGTAATATGTAGACATTAGAAACAAACACAGTATTCATGTCCAAGTTGCTGTGTATCTGTTACATGGTCTGGAAATGCAACCTGATCTAATAACATAGTATTCAGAATTGGGTTTAACAACAGGGACAGTCTTTGGTGAACAACTCGTATCAGTAACAGCGGAATTTATCTCCGGGACAGTGATATTTACTGGAACATCCTCAGGAAGTAATTAGGGACCTGGGGACCCAAGTTGATAGCAATCTCTCATTTGACAACCACGTGGCCAAAGTGGTTAGAAAAACATTTTATATAGCCCACCTAATCATGAAGGGATTCACATCTAGATCAGGGGAGGTCATCTTGCCTCTTTACTCATCCCTCATCAGGCCCATAATTGAGTAAATGCCCCTTTTGGGATGTACCTTACCAGACACCTGCAGCAACTGGAAAGACCCCAAAAGTACTTCACCAAGAGGATCAAAGGGCTCAAACAGATGCCATATGCTGCCTGGTTAAAGAAACTCCAGCTCTACTCAGTGGCATACCGCCTACTCAGAGGCGATCTGTGCCTGACGTATAAAGCCATGTCCAACCCGGAATTAATGGACATGCTGCACCTCAGAAAATCCAAATCCCATCGAGCTACACGCTCGAGAGACTTGAACCTCAGTACTGAAATAAATAGGACATGCTGGAGGGACAGATTCATAACCCAGAGGCTCCCGTCTCTCTGGAATAAAATCCCAGTCCAGGTTAGGCAGAGTCCCTCATTGACTCTCTTCAAGAGGAATCTTGATGAGTGGATGGGAGATCGTAGGTTTACCCCGGGTATCACTTCTGTGTCACTGTTAGACAGAGGCACAGTATACTAACCACGAAAAAGGGCATAGCAAAATTCATTTAAAATGGGTGGCGAAAGCCAAACACACTCTGGCTAGGCTTATAAATGCCTTAAGGCAGATAGCCTAGTATGAACCTATGAACTCACTCTGAGATAAAGAGTCTTTCTCACAGGCTAGGTGTTCTGGTACATGTTTGGACACCAGCATCAGATGTTTCCCATTCCGCCTAAACTCTGCTCCTTGTGATTTCACAATATACAATCTCAGCTCTGGGAAAATACTCTTCATGGCTCCAATCCAACCATAACCTTTTCACATTTGTATTCTGTCTCTTCTTCACATAATGGATTGAGCAGTTTTCTGAACTTATCGTAATAAGACTTCTGGGCTCCGCGTTTAACAGATGGGCTTTCACAAATCTGTTATTCTTAGCACTTGGAACCAACAAACTACTGCTGATTGGTAAGGTAGTTCTGGTTTGTCTTGACAGAAGTCTCTGAGCAGGTGAACCAAGATGTTTATCACGAGGAACATTTCTGAGTTTCAAGAGATTTAGGAAAATATCTGTTTTGCACTTTGAACTGCACTTTCTGCCAAACCATTTGACTGCAGGTACTCAGGACTACTTGTGACATGAGTAAAATCCCACTCTTCGGCAAATCTTTTGAATTGCTGGCTAGTAAACTCTGTGCCCTTGTCAGAAATAACTTTGGGGGCTACTATGGACTGCAGAGTGACGCCTCATATTAGGAATGACAGTACTGGACTCTAGATGGAAGTCAGTCTCAAACCAATTTGACTAAGTCTACTAACACCGAATATTGTTAACCATTCCACTCGAAAATATCAGTGGCTACTGTCGACCAAGGTAGCTCCGGAATCTGGTTTAGCTGAAGTGGTTCCTTCTGTTGCTGTGTTTTTGCACTATTACATGCAGAACAAGATGAAAGTATGGACTATGTCTCAGT
Organism: Protopterus annectens; assembly: GCF_019279795.1. Classification (NCBI taxonomy): domain Eukaryota; kingdom Metazoa; phylum Chordata; order Ceratodontiformes; family Protopteridae; genus Protopterus; species Protopterus annectens. Next base: position 404,099,363 of record NC_056729.1, on the reverse strand, counting down.
CATAGTGCATGTGGGAGTAAATGATCTGAGGTGTACCTCCCTAGATTATATGAAGAGAGACATCATGAAGCTCTCGGAATATGTGTCTCAGGCTGATATGAGCCTAGCATTGAGCAGCAGTTTACCTTTTCCAAGGATGATGCCACAATCTGAACAAAAGATGATTGACTTTAATAATAGCTTAGTTTCTGCTGTCATTCTAATGGGGTGCAGTATTTGTTAGCATGGAAGGAGATGGTCAACAGACCATGCTACTTTGCCAGGGATGGTTTGCACCTTTCCCCTCCTGGCTTTTGAATATTAGCTAAAACATTGTCTTCCCTCATAGTGCCTTTTAGGCAATGCCAAACTGAAAGTACTACTGACATAATAAATCAAAACCAAGAAAATCTAAAGGTATTACTGCTCAGTGCTAGGAGTCTAAACAAAAAACTCTACACCCTAGAAGCTCTCTTTACCCTAGAGAATGCTGACATCTGCGCAGTTACCAAGACAGGGTTTAAAGCGACGGAGAGCCCACCAACAGTGCTAGATTATAATGCCTTCCACACATTTAGGCCAACTACTTCACAGGCAGGGACTAACAGTGGAGGTGTCTCTTTTTACATCAAAGATAAATATACTTCAAGGCTGGTCAAACAGGACAATGCACTTGAGCTGCTTCATGTTCAAATCACCAGTGGCAAAATCCAGTACCACATCCTTGCAAGCTATAGGTCCCCCTCTGTGACCCAGGAAACCCGTACCATGAATTTAAACTAATTCAAAACACTTACCATCCAACCCAATATCATGTTTATGGGTGACTTTAATTACCCCACTATTAAATGTGAATCCTGTACAACACCAAACGTGAATGTACAGAGATTCTTGGATTTTGTAAAGACAAAACTCCCTGGGCCAAATAGTCAATACACCAACCATGGGTGCAACCATACTGATCTGGTCCTCACTAATATGGGAGACTGCTGCACACCCCTTACTGTAATGCCTTCCCTGGTAAGGTCAGATCACAAAATAGTCTCCTTTGAAGTAAAAATAAAACCTGGACCCGCAGCTAAACCTGGAGTATTCAGGAAGTAGTCTAAGGCTAACCTCCTGCTATTAAGTGAGAACCTGGCAACATTTAAAGTCCCATAAACCCTGAGAACATTGCTGGCTGTGCAGAACTGTTCACAGAAACCCTGTACGAGCTTGTTACTAGCTGCATAGAGGCAGTTGTACCCACCAGGAGGAAGTACAGAACTAACTCAAAAAACAAGCCACTCTGGTGGACTCTCAAAATCAGTAGGCTTTATAACAGGAGGAAGAAAATCGTGGCAAAAATTAGGAGGTGCAGCACCCAGAAGGATAAAAGCACTCTCATCAAAGCAACTCAGAGGACAAATAAAGTCTACCAAAGTCAAATTTGAGATAAATTTGGCCTCCCAGGCCAAGGACAACCACAACACATTCTTTAGCTATGTCCGCAACCTCAAAGGCAATACACAAGTGTGTGCAGAGCTCATTGTAAATGGAGATACATATACTGACTCAGAAGACATAGCGAACCTCCTGGCTGATAAATTTAGCTCCAGCTTTGCTCGTCTCTCCCTCTCAACCTTCCCTCAGGAAATATCATCAAATATAACTCCCCCTACTATTACTAGGGAACAGGTCCTTAATGCTCTCTCTAAGACCATGAACACTGCATCAGTGGGCAAAGACAATATCCCAGGATGCCTTCTAAATAGCGTGAAACATGACCTATAATAGCCTCTGGAATTACTATTTAACAGTAGCTTCCAAACAGGCTTCGTGCTTCATGAATGGCGAAAGGCAGCAGTCATCTCTCTGCACAAAGGTGGGCCATCTACAGACCCTGAAAACTACAGACCCATAAGTCTCACTAGTCTTCTACGTAAAGCCAGGGAAAGAATTATCATGGATATGATCGCTAGAGATACAGTAAACCTCCACATACTGGACCCAACCCAGTTTGGTTTTATCAAGGGCAGATCTCCTACTCAACGTAGTGGACTTCTTTGAGAAGGTCACCAAAGCAATGTATGAGGGCAGAGTTGTTCACACTGCGTACCCTGACCTGGCCAAGGCATTTGACACAATACTCCACTTAGGCATTGTTGACAAACTCAAGAGGTTAGGTACAAACCTGTATGTCACCAGGTGGATAGCCAGCTGGCTCACAGACAGGACCCAGGAAGTTAGAATTGGGGAGTCCACCTCTTCAAAGAGGCCAGTCACAAGTGAAGTCCCTCGGGGATCAATCCTTGGGCCGCTCTTTTTTAGCATGTACTTCTCAGAAGTTAAGATCAATGTCAGTGGTCTCTGGTTGACTAAATTTGCCGATGATTGCAAATTAGGAGCTGTCATTGAATCTCACACTGACACAAATGTTCTCCAGTAGGGGCTGACACAGACAAACAACTTGTGTCAGAGCCATGGACTAAACCTAAATGCCAAGACATGCATAATAGCATCCTTTGGGAAGTCATCCATCCCTGGTAACTATCAGATTGACAACACACTCCTTAGAATTGACCCAGTAGTCAGGGACTTAGGGATACGTATAGATAGCAATTTAGCCTTTGACCACCATGTGTATACAGTGGTGAGGAAAATCATTCTATATTGCACAACTTATAAACAAAGGTATGGCATCTAAGTCCAAGGAAGTCATTGCTCCACTGGATTTAGCATTCATCAGACCTATCATTGAGTACAATGCCCACTTTGGTATGTACCTAATCAGGCATATCCAATAACTGGAACATCAACAGAGGTTCCTCACTAAAAGAATACAGTGCAGGGCGTAAATAAAATGTCCTATGCAGACCGCCTCAAGGCCCTCTCCATGTATTCTGCCTCCTACAGGCTTTTGAGGGGAGATCTGTGTCTGGCATATAGGGTATTGTCAGACCCCACTTTGATGGACCGCCTGCATATCCACAAAACAAACAGCATCAGAATTATCAGTTCTAAAGACTTAAACCTTGCCCTTTATATAAATAGGTCCTGCTGGAGAGATAGGTATATATCCCGGAAACTACTGCATCTATGGAACAGGCTCCCTATCCATGTGAAGCAGAGTTCCTCCCCAACCCAATTCAAGTGCAACTTGAACAATTGGATGGGGATACCGCAAAATCATCCCTCCTTTGGCACCTGTGTCTCTATTGGTCACAGGTAACCTGTAAATTGTTCATCTCTCAAACCTATGCTTACACTTATCAAGGGTAACAGAAGTTGTCAGAGATTTGGGATGCATGGCTAGGCTTAAAAAAAGCCCTTGTGGTCATTAGCCTAGTAAACACCTATGAACCTATGACATAGAATGCCAAAACACTAGTCCTCTCGCCGTCCTTTTTGTAGAATTGTTTCCTGGATGGCCACAATGCAAGATCGTAATATACCCTGGTTGCAAAGACTTTGGAACAATGACTTTTGGACCTTTTATGACAGTACCATTATCAGACAAAATTTCATCTCTGTATGGAAAATAAGGTTGCAATTCTTGAGGTAAACTAGATTGCTTTGACAGCCATCCTCAAATGATAAAGTGGATCTGGGGCTGTATGATTTCTAAGCTCATCGAGATGTGTGGAAGAAAAATTACTCACTTCCATGATTTCAAAATCAAGTTTCTCATTCTTATGTTCTTCACTGGTATTTCTGGGTGATCAGCATAATGTATCAGCAAGATAAAGAAGTTTGCCTTTTATGTAAACAAGATTGAAGTTATAGTTTTGCAATCTGACCATCATGCATTGCAATTTGGTTGGAGCTGAATGCATAGGCTTTCTCAAAATAGTGACTAGAGGTTGTGGTCTGTTTAGATCTGGATAGGTCTGTCATAAATATAATCCTGGAACTTCAAACATGCAAACACAATTGCCTAGAGTTCTTTCTCTATCTGAGCATACTGATTTTCAGTTTGGGTTAGAGATCTGGAGACATAGGCAGCAGGTTGACCCTCTTGTAGAATGACTGCACCAAGACCAAATTTCGAAGCATCACAAGAAAGAGTAACTGGTTTGTGAACATCGTAGCATCTGAGAATTGGTGGGCTGGCAATTCCCTGTTTCAGGACATCAAATGCTCTTTGGTGTTGTTCCAACCATGACCAGGATACATCTTTATGTGTTAGCTCTCTAAGCAGCGCTGCTAGTTGGCTTAAGTCTGGAATGAACTTGCCTAGGTAGTTAACAGTCCCAAGAAAGCATTGAAGGGCTTGAGCATTGTCTGGAGCTGGCATCTCAAGAATAGCTGTTTGATGGAAGGATATGGTCATAAGCATGAACTAGTAAACAAATGACCAACATAAGTAACTTCTTGTAACCTGAACTTACACTTCTGAGGATTCAGCTTAAGATTCATTTAAGCTGTTTCCAGAACTTTCTCAAAGTTTCTGTCATGCTCAGCTTCACCATTATCTCCTCCTAGAATATCATCTACTATAACAGCACAAGGGTATCCAGAAAAAAAATGTGCTGCATTGCACGTTGAAAGACGTCACTGGCAGAATTTATCCCAAATGGCATTCTGAAAAATCTGTACCTGCCAAACGGAGTACTGAATATAGTTAGCAACAAGGATTTCTTGTCAAGCAAAATTTGCCAAAATGAACTCTTTGCATCTAAGACAGAAAAAAACAGTGGCATTTGGCATCAGTGCTGCAACGTCTTTGACTGTATGCATTGGATAATGAGGTCTTTTCAGTGCCTTGTTCAAATCTCGTGAATCAGTACATATTCTGTTATCATCCTGAGCTTTTTTATGAGCTACCAACATGGAAGATATCCATTCAGTTGTTTCATCAATTGGACAAATTACACATTGCTGCACCATTTTGTCTAACTCGGCTTTGACTCTGTTCTGCATAGCTACTGGAACTTTCTGGGCTGGCCTAACAACTGGACTGATATCTAGGGCTAACTTCATTGAGTACACATCTGGAAGCTTGCCTAGTTTGTCGTCAAAGATCATCATAGGTAGAGAAAATATACTGGGTGAAATTTGAGCAGTGGTCTTTAAAACTAACATGATAGACTTCCTTATTAAATGAAAGCAGTCCCATTTTCACACTGTCTCTGAGCCCTAATAATGACTGGACATGCCTTTTGACCACATAGAATAACAAGTCGTAGCTTCTCCCAGCAGAGCAACATGAAAGTGCTACTGAGCCTTCAGTTTGAATCTCTTCACCACCATAAACAACAAGCTTCACACACTTTGTCAAATCAAGCATCTCACCAGCACATACTCAAGCAAATGTTTCTGCAGACATAACATTGCACTTTGAACTTGTCAGCTTTGAGCTCTATGAGTTTTCCATTTATCTGAACAATACAAAATTCTTTATTCTTTTCCCATAAATCTATTGCATTGACTGTTTCATGAAGCACTGACGCACCATCAACATTAAAAGTAGGGTCATAACTTTCTAAATGATCAACCTGTTTCTTGGAATGTTCCCTTTTAGTAAAAGAATGCCCTTTATTTGATTTGCAAAACCTTTTGAAATTATTCCACTTATTGCATTTGTGACATTGCTGCCCAAAAGCTAAACATTTTTCTCTTTTAGGCTCATGATTTCCTCCACAATTATGACAGTTGGCTATGAAACTGGGTGGGGGCACATGCTTTGAGTTTGCTGATTCACTTTTATGCTTTCCTGAGACTGTGCAGTTTCCAGAGCATGCCATGGAACTTGCTAGAAAGCTAGAGGGTTTCTGTGTGAGTGTTGCAGGGTTTAAAGTTGAAGCCGTGTGCTTGGGCCTTTTTCTGTTAACCATGTGCTGCATACTATCAACATGAGCTTTAGAAGTTATTGAAAGCATGCTTCTGTCATTTATAAGCATATTTGTGCGCTTTTCTGCAAGCTCATATTTCTGACAAATCTCAGTGGCCTTATTCAAAGTTAAATCACTTTCACAAAGCATAATCTTTCTCACAGCATCATCTTTATACCACAACCAAGTCTGTCTTGTAGCAACTCATCCCTTAAATCACCAAATCTGCACATTTTAGCCTTAAGAAATAAAGCTGTTATATATGCTGCAAAAGTTTCACCAGGCTTTTGCCCCCTTGTGTTAAACAAGTGCCTTTCCATTGTAACATTTGTTTGGGGGTTACACATTTTTCTAAATTTACATTTTAAGCACTCTGGGTCCTCCCATGACTCAGCCGGTACAACTATATAATGGTTTCCCCCTGCAAAGACAGCAGGTGCATACACAAATGAAAGTTCCCTTTCTGTGGCTTCTGATCCAGCTAAATTAAGCATAATAAATTCCTTTGTATGGTCATCTTTATCAGAAAATGCATCCTGTATGAAAATATCATACCCTTGCTCAAACACTTTCTAGTTCTCTGCAGTATTATTGTCAAACACAAGTGGAGCTGGTTTTCAAAATTTGTCTGCCATGCCAGCAAATTATGCTGAAACAACTGAAAAATATGGCCCTTGTAATTATGTACGAACAAGCTGTGTGCTTGTAATAACATTGAAATGCACAAGAAACACTTTGAAATACTGTACTTTGCAAAATATGCTCTGTAATGGCTGTCTTGTGTCTTTCGGCTTTTCCCGGTTAGGGGTCGCCGCAGTGGAACGCCGGTCCGCTAATGATTGGCAGTAGATTTTTACATGCCGAGTTGCTGGCCCTGACGCACAACCTTCAATGAAGGTACGCCCATTCACGCACGTCTCCACACAGAAGACACTCTAGCTGAGAATCGAACAGGACAACGTCCTACTGTGAGGCGACAATGCTCTGTAATGGCTGTATTGTGTGAAATAACTGTACTGTAATACTGCACAAACATGTGAACACTTCATACACTTCAGACACCTTAAATAACTTTGATTAATGCGAAAAAGTAGTGCTAAGCAAAATAATGCAGTTGTTTCCCTTATTTTATTTGTTTTGTGCGATTCAGACTTTATTTCAAACATTTTCTTATAGTTATTTCAAATATTTCTGTTAATATATCGTAATGGGAAATATATCTGTTACTTAGGAATTCATTTAGAGCGTTCTGAATGTCTCTTTTCATATTCTGCGAATAAGAAATAGCTTGAGCAAGTTTTAATACCTGAAATTCATTTCTGAACTGTTTTGTGAGTTATATGTGCGGTATGGATGATTCACTCCTATATATTCCTCCAGTGTTAACTGAGTGCCTCTCAAACTGAAGAATCTGGACCCCATTCTGGCAACATGTCTCTTTTTAGACATGCCACTTCTGGCAACATGTCACTCGACCTTGTCTAGTATAGATGACAAACAGGTGGGGTAGTTTGTTTATATGCTTTATTACAACGAAACACATCAGGATGGATAACAACTTTATAAAATATAAACAAACTGATTAACTGACAGACTACACAGACATACATGCTTACATCTCAACAGCTTATTGCAAAATGGCATTATGTGGGGACTAAGTAAAACAGGCAACGTTAACACAGAATTAACCAAACTGACTTGTCAGATTTTGTAATCAAGTAATTCACAAAAGCTTCACTGTCTAATTCGAAGACTGGTCTCTTGCCTCAAAGATGACTCTACCATACTGTTACAAATACCTGTATCAGCATAATCTCCAAAATGTAATGTGTCTCTCTTATTCTTATTAGATCAAGATGATGGCCAAGGTGTTGAAAACCAAAGAGTATTGAAATAAGCTCCCATTCTTCTCTCTGAATGAAAATCTGAAGTATTAGCATACTTAAATGTTGTTACTAGTGTTAATCTTAGCCTCTTTCAACAAACATTTGGCAGCAGCATGCTTTCCCCCACAAATATTTCAAATGTGTATAAATTTGTATGCTAGCCATACACAATTACCCACATTAAGGGCCCAACATGACTTTACCTTGTATCTACTAGAATCTTCCCTCGCATAGTATTTTTTTGGGTGGGCTTGTTGATCATTGTGCTGAGCCAAGTATCTGCCTTATATTCCGTCTTAAGCTGTTTTCTATAGTCTCAGTTTTTTCTGGATGTTTGGTCATATCACACCCAAGCCATTCCTCCTTTTATGAAATGTGCCTGTCTAATTATAGTAAAATAACTTAAAAGTAGGGTGGCCTGTTTTGGTTAGTTTTCTAAAATTACTGCCATATCATAAGTAAATCCCAGTACCCAATTGTCTCAGGTTTTAACTTTCAGGTTCATTGGTTGACATCTACCCAGAATAGCTAAAGCTTCTTCTAAATCTTTAGACCCTACTGAATCTGTGTCCATAGTTCTCCAAATTCCATGCATAGCTAACAAATCAAATATTTCTATAAATGCACTCTTCCAGATGTTTCATTTACTGCCTATATGATATGCATAGTGATGAGGCACTAGAAAATACAGTTGTGTAAGCTGAACTTACCATAACAGTAGATGTTTGAATGATCACTGCTGCAGTAGCCTTAGCTATATGGGTTATATCCTGCCAAGGATATAACAGGCAGCCATCTTCTAAAGCTTCATGACACCTTCCACTTGCCCAAACTGCCAAGCAGCTCGAGCTGAGCTGACTAACATTTGAGTTTGTGAGCAAAGCCTTTCAGAGCTTTCCTGCCAACAGAGAGAGGGAGATTGAGCCAAAAAAGGACAAGGCTAGGAATATTAATAATGTCCACAACCTGGTATAAAAAACACACCAAAAACAAATGGAGGGAGGGAGGCCAGTGGCTACTGTAGCAGTGATTATTTAAACTTCTACTGTTATGGTAAGTTCAGCTTACACAACTGTACTATGTTCTTCATATTGATCACTGCTTCAGTAGCCTTAGCTATATGAGTAGATTATCATAGCTAACTATATTTGGGAGGTGGAAGGAGAAGGGTCCAGGAGCCCATGGAGAATGGTCCTAGCAAAACATGATCTAGACCTAGAGAAGGAATCCAGCTTATAGTGCTTTGTAAAAGTATGTACAAAGGACCAGGTAGCAGCCTGTAGAATACTTCTAGAACACAGCACTTTCCAAAAGACCACAGTAGAAGCCAAGACCCTTGGAGAGTAGGCCTTGACCCTGCCAGGAGTAGATTTGTCATGGTGAGTATAACAAAACGTAGTAGCCTTAGTCAACCATTTGGAAATGGTTTGTTTTGACACTGATTGTCCCTTCTTCTTACCTTCACAAGAAATGAACAATTGATCCAATGACCTGAAAGATTTAGTTCTGTCAAATAGGTCCTGAGTTACCTGTTGACATCCAAGGTATGGTGTATCCTATCTCCCTCAGTTTTTTGTTCAAGAAAGAAAATGAGGAGATGGATAGTTTGACTTAAAGTAAATTTGGATACCACGTCAGGTGTAAAAGAAGGATTAGTTCTCAAAGAAACTCTGTTCTTGTGCAAAATGAGGAAGGGCTGCCTCACCATAAGAGCTTGCAACTCATATCCCCTTTTTGCAGATGTCAGAGCAATGAATAAAATGGTTTTCCATGCTAAGAATCTCAAGTCAGGCAAATTAGTTGGTTCAAATGGAGCAAGTGTTAGTTGCTCTAACACAAAATTAAGATCCCAACGAGGGGCTACCATTTGTGTAAAATCCCTTTCAAGAACATTTTGACATGCAGCTGTCTTGAAAGATGAGGATCCATGGGCAGACATGCTGAAATTGCCAATGAATTTACCTTTATAGAGAAATAAGAAAGGCCATAGTATAGTAACTCACACAAATATTGTAAAACCAGAGAACACCTCACCCTGGATGGGTGCTGGTTATGCTGTTTTCACAAACTAGAAAACCTTTTCCATTTGCTAATATATGATCTAGTAACAGGCTTTCTTGCCTCCATTAGTACCTGTTGTACATCTTCTAAAAACAGGTGTGTAAAAGGAATTAAGACCTTATCATCCAAGCAGTCAGTTGAAGATGGTTGATGTTGGAATGTAGCAAACAACCCTGTTCTTATGTGAGTAGATCCATTCAGTGAAGAAGCTTGTGGTAATTGCCCATGGCCATTTCCAAAAGAAGGGAGAACCATGGTTGGCTGGGCCAGAAGGGAGTCACCAGAGTGATCGTTGCTTATTCCTTCTGACTCTTCAGAAGTACCCTGGATATTAGTTGGAAAGGGTGGAAAGGCATATAGGAACATTCCTGTCCAACGAAAAGGCATCTGTCTTCCAGGCCTTCTGACATGGAGTCCTGGAACATAATTTTGCCAATTGATTGCTCAGAGAGGAGATGAATGGGTCTACTTGAGTAACTCCCTACAGATGGAACAAATCTTGGAAGACCCCTGGATCTTTTTTCCATTCATGCGGATCGGCTCTGGTCCTGCACACTTTGTCTGCTGCACAGTTTTGCTCTGACAGAATGTAGGTATAGTGCAACTGTAATGTGAAGCTATATCTCAAGCCAACATGGCTAGTCTGCAAAGGGGGTATGACCTGGTTCCCCCTTGCTTGTTACTGTACTACATCACTGTGGTATTGTCTGTAACCATTTGAAGAAGTCCTAGGGACCAAAGATGGCTCAGAGAATTGAGTGTCTTGATCAGGGCAAGCATCTCCTTGATATGTATGTGCTTACATCTGTCCTTGGTGCCCCATATCTCCTGCATTTTATCTCTCCTAAAACTGCTCCCCAAGCAAAGTTTGAAGCATCTGTGGTGACTGACTGCTTTGAAGCAAAGAGGGAGAAGTTTTAGACCTTGATTTAAGAATATCTACCGTCTCCACCAAGTGATTTCTATTCAGACAAACTCCAGTGCTGGTATCTGAAAAGATAAAGGGTGTTGTTGGGACCAAAGAGATGTCAGATGACACTGTATCTTTTTCATGTGGAGTTTTGCCAAGGATATCATGAAAATTAAGGATGTCATGAGATACAAAATCCTGAGGTCTTCCCTCAGAGTGATTGAAGTGTGAGTGGAAACCTTAGAAATAGTTCTAAATAAACGTCTCATTTTTTTTTTACTGTGGAAGAAAAGCTCTTTGAAATGAGGTGTCTAGTTGACATCTCAGAAACACAATCTTGTGTGAGAGAGTCAAGAAAGATTTTTGAATGTTCTCTTGGAATCCCAGCCTGTGCAGGAGATCTCTCATCCAAGAGAGAGATTCCTGACATTTTGAAAAAGACTCTGCAAAGATAAGCAGGTCATCTAAATATGGGAAAATGTGGATGCCCTGTAGCCTGCAACGAGCTATAACTGGAGCTAGACACTTTGAGAACACTCTTGGTGCAGTGGATAGTCCAAAGGGTACGGCAGATAACTGATAATGTGATCCAGACATACAAAACCTTAAGAAATGCCTAAAGTCTGGATGAAAAGGAATGTGATGATAAGCATCTTTTAAGTCTACTGTTATCAGGAAACTTGAAAGAGGAAGAAGAGACAACAGGTTGTGAAGAGACATCATTTTGAATTTGGGCACCATCACAAACAGATTTAGGAAAGAAAGATCCAGAACTGGTCTCCAAAGATTTTCTTTCTTTGGGACTAAGAACATCCTTGAATAAAACCCCTTCCCTACCTGGGAAGGAGGCACTGGTTCTATCACTCCTTGGGACACAATGTGATGAAGACCAGGCTGAAAACAAAACAGTCAGATCGGCAATATGAGGAATAACCCCCTGGAAAGGAGGAATTTCCTCCCACTGCTATCTGTAACCCTGATGAATGATTTTCTGAATCCATTTGTCTGAAGAAATCTGTTGCCAAAGAGAAAAATGGAGATTCAGACTTTCTGAAAGAGAAAGAGGGCCGGGGTGAGAGAGGATCACAAGGTCTCCTGAATAGTCATCCAGACTCGTTGGAGTGCCCTTGGATTGGGGGGGGGGGTTGAGACTTCTTTTTGGAACCCCCTTGCCATTTCTTCTTAAATGTCTTAATTTTTTTCTTGAATAGAAAATAATGAAATACTGTCCCCTGGGTACAATATCTTAATACTAGACAGACCTCATAAATGGGGAGGTTGCATTGCAGTGTTATACAAATATCACCTTCACCCAGAACAACTAAACACAGTCTACCCAGGTCAAAGCAACTTGGAAATCCTCTCCACTTGCCTTAAGATCAACACCAATAAAAGCACCAATAAAAGCATTATTCTCATAGCTACCTACATACCACCTGGCAACAACCCAACCACCATCGAAGACTTCCTCTTTTGGGTATGTTCCACATATAGCCAAGAAACCATAATCATGGGTGACTTTAACCTAGATTGGTCTTCCTTTACTTCCAGTAATCCAATCAACTTCGTTAACCTTCACAGCTTCCGGCAAATTATTAACTCCCCTACTAGAACTGAAAAAGCACAGTGGGAAATAATCAATACTTGACTGGACATTAACAAATAAACCCTTCCATAACTAACTAACAGACTGGCTGCCTCCCAGCTTATCTAAGTGATCACAATCCCACCTACCTAATTAGACAACACATCTGTCCAAGTAAAGACAGTTTATAGGCTCATACATAACAAAAAAATCTTCTCACCTGAAATCTTTAACACTCTTCTACAAATTAGTGACCAAACCCCCTGAAATACCTGCAGTTTGATCGGGCTGTAGAATACTTCAACAGCATCTTCCTCACTAGCCTGGAAAACCTAGCCCCACTAAGAAAATGCCATACCAAATCAAAACACACACCATGGCTCACAAAAGGAACCAAACACCTTCTTAAAATAAGAGATAAAACCTGGTACTAGTATTTTAAAACTAAAAATGAAGCAACGTTGCATAGCTTTCATCATCTGAGGAATCAAGGCAAAAAAAAAAAAAAACAGATCAAACAAGACAAAAAAAGCTTACTACACAACCTCTCAAAATAAGTATCAGCATAACCCCCAAAAGTTCTGGCAATCTATCTATAACCTCCTAAAACCAGGACACATTACAACTCCAACCCCAACCTTCCAAAATACCTCTGAGTGCATTGCCTCTCAGTTCAACTCTTATTTAATTTATTCCATCCTATCCCTGGTCCATTCCAAAAATATCATCCCTCTGCCCTTACCAACACAAACCCAAATGATCTAAATTCTTTCTCTTTTAAACCTATCCAAACTAGCACCATTAAGAAGTTACTATCAAAACTGAAGCTCTCTGCCCTTGCTGCAGATCAACTTCCCAACAAATTTCTCAAAATAGCAGCAGGCAGTATCCCTCTTCCAGTCTCCATCTTAATCACCTGATCTCTGAACAATACATCCATAAATTACAGAAAACATCACTCATTATCCCTCTCCATAAATGCGGTTCATATAGCGAACTTAACTATAGACCCACAACCATTCTCCCTCCCTGTGCAAAAATTCTAGAAAAATACACTCCTGCTCATCTACTCAATTATCTACTAACTAACAACTTACTATCCTCATCCCAGCATAGTTTTCACCCAAAGCACACCATCACCAGTTTTACTAATACTATTAACCAACTCAGAAGTAGAGGACTCCCAAGTATCCACTATATTCCTTGACATGTCAAAAGCATTTGACACTATCTTACATGAAAACCTCTAGCCAAACTTGCAGACCTAAACCTATCCACATCTGCTCTCTCTCTTGGTTTCAAAGCTATTTAATAGACAGTCATCAGTCTGTAAAATGGCAAAATCAAATCCCTTCCCTCCTACCTGTCACCATAAGTGTACCACAGGGATCAATACTAGGCCCACTACCTTTCTCTATCTTCACAAATAAGCTATTATCAGCCACACATAACGCTACCATAATTCAATACACAGATGATTCCAAATCCTTACTCCTTCACATAACCCAGACTGCCCTCAGTGACTTAGAAAAACATCTCTCCAACCATCAATTTATTCTCAGTCCCAATAAAACTAAGCAAATGCTCTTTACAAGTAACGAGCTGTCTGACCCCCCACTACAGTTCACCATAATTTCCTCCAATAACACTACTATACAACCAGTGGAACAAACCAAGCTCCTAGGGATGGCCATTGATAATAACCTTAGATTAGAAAACACCTTGCAACAACTATTAAGAAAGTACACATCAAGCTATGTTCTCTCTGCTGTATCAAGCCTTACCTCACTGACTCCACTAGACAGGCCATTTTCTAGAACTCACCTCCTTTCCTCTCTACTACTGTATATGCATCCCCAATTTTCACAAACCTCCATAAATCTGACCTAATCAGTCTTGAGTTGTGCTACAATAAGATAGCAAGATTCGCCTCAAAGCTACCATACAGAACACATCACTGCATAGCACTCCAACACCTAAAATGGCTTAAACTTCCGAACTTACTTACCTTTAATCAATTACAACATCTTCCACCACCCCAGCAACTGCCTTACTCTCAAAGACCTTGTGCAGCCCTTCTCTTGCTGTCGCTCCTTAAGATCCTCCAACAAAACCCTACTAAAAATAACCAAATCTAATAATAGCTATGGTGACACCCTTTTCTCAAACAGAATGCTTACACTATGGAACTCATTACCTCAAGTAATACTTGCCACCACCTGTGCTCCCACATTCAAACAACTACTAAAACAGCACCTTATCAACAACTGGCTATGCTCCTGTACCAAACCTGGCTGATAATATGCCTCTGCATAGTGTACTAAACCCCTTTTCATTCCTATCTTCAACACTAATGCTCTATTACCACTATCAAAACTATACATTAAAAACTCTCTCATGCTAACTTCCTATTATCCCACCTCTCATTTTCATAACCCCCCACTTCTCCCCCTTTGTTTCCCTCAAACCTTTACTATACCGTCAGACTACTAACAGCATATGATTCTTATATTACCTATCTAGTACTCAAATTGTACACAAAGCACATTTTTTTTACACAATGTTTGACTTTAACTTTTGTTAACCTTATACAACTTTTTCATTTTAATGACATTGCCTACTTTGTCAATTTTCTATTATGTTTGACTTTAGGGTTATTATTATCTCCTTGTTAATTAGGTTTTCTATTTGGAGCTTTTCTCTCCGGGCCTCCTCTGAAAACAAAGCCCTGAGTCCATCCCTGCATCTTCCGCTTCAGTTTTGGAATCTTTAATCTCATCAGGAAAGGAGGAATCTATCTTTCTTTTACTAGAAGTTACTGTACAAGCTGGATTAATAGCTTGAATCAGACTCTGAGCCAGTCCCAGTAAATTACACCTATCCAAAGAAATTTGAGTAGGAGTAGATACCTTATTGGTTTTCTGATTCTTTTTGACAGGAAAAATGGGAGCAACCATGTTATTAATGGCAGCCGCTGCTTCCCCAGGGATGGGCATAGTATTCTAACACAACAGGGCAACATTCCCTGTTCCCTCTCCCAGGACCAACAAATGTGGTTCTCCCTTGCCTACTGATGGGATCCCAACAGCCACAGTGGATGTGGCTAACCCCTGGTCCATAGTGGCTGTAGGTGCTACACCAGAGGCATCTGGCTAGAAAATGAGTGATCTGAGGTACAGCAAATGGCCACAGCAGAGTCACCCATCTGTTGCTGAGGCAAATTGCTTGCCTGCTGTGGTGCTGTTTGCCTAACTTTTTCTTTTTGCCGCTGGAAGAAGGACTGACAGTGGGAGTGACAATTCTGTCCTAAGGAAAACAAGTAGCAATGCCAGTAAAACCACCAATCCACAAAAGTTACTTTTTAAATAGAAAAAACACAATAAAAAGTTGTTTCTAGCACTATAGCAACCCCACAACCTTAAAATAAACACAATTTCTCCACAGACGATAGTTTATTAGTCACTTTTAAACTAACAGAAGTGAAAGGTACTCCATTTAAAAGTATATTATGGTCTTGAGACAGTCCGTTAAACCTCCATAACTTTCCTTTAAGAGGGGAAGTAGTAAATGATCAGTAAAAAATAAGAAAATTGAACTTTTTGTTTCCCAAAAGGGAACTTATCTGCTCAGCTAAGGAAAGCAAATGCAGACCATAGATCCTCAAAAGTCTCAGAGGAATGTACTCTTTGGCAGCAATAAAGCTCTGTAGGGCTTTTTGCACAAACTTGTCTTAGTCAGCTCAGCTTAAGCTGCTTGACAGTTTGAACACATGGAAGGTGCCCTGAAACTTTGGAAAGGGGCCGGCTGTTATATCCTTGGCAGGATATAAGTCATATACCTAAGGCCACTGCAGCAGTGATCAGTGTGAAGAACATCCGGAATCGTTGCTGGATTTGAAGGAAACTGTAACACTGGTGTTTTTATCTCACCTGTCTATAGTCTCAGCCATTGTTGCTTCATCAGTTAATGGTAGAAGAAGGAAAATATAATTGCCTATACTGATATGTACATTATTTTTATGTGTTTATGGAGAGTCTTTCTGTGTTATACTATTCCTATCTCTGATTAAACGGTATACTCTAAGTATCTCTTCTTCATTTAATGTCTCTAAGAAGGAATTTAAATACTCATCACTTTATTTCATTTGACCTTACTTTTCTAAATTAATTTCCCCTGTTAACTTCTGTAAGATTAGACTGTAATTATTCTTTATTGACAGATGCCGTTGTATCCTTTTAACTTTCCTTTTCTGTCTCTTAAGCGACAGGCCTTCTGTTGTCTCTAAATCAAATGCTTAACTGCTGTCTCTTTTACGATTGTCTTGGATGGTCCCCAGTCTGTAGTCACTGTTTTCACCAGAAAATTCTTCAAAAAATAACTGGATGTCTTCTGTGTGCCTCAGTCTCTGTTTCAGTTCCTTCTGCATGGCCATCTTCCTGCAAAATATGATAAGATAATAGAAGGTGGGAGGGGGGTGGCAAATGAGAGAAATAAAATTTTAAGCATTAATTAATCTGTATTATCTGGCCATTAACACTAAAAAATGAGCACGCTGATTGTTCAGCCCAACCACAGTGTCCATTGTAAATCCAACCAATGGAAAAAGTCTGGTCGCCCTGACTTTTTTCCATTGATATATGCTATTAAAATTTTACTTTTCTTTCATTTTTTTAATAAACTTACAAAGAAACTGAGACTTAAAACGAGCAAGAGAGACAGAACAGAGACAAATACAAGGATAATCAGGCACATTTACAAAACTAGAAAAACATTCTTGATTATCCTTATATTTCCTCTCTTCCTTCTCTCACATTCATTTGAAATCTCTAGATTTCATTGTTTTTCCTTTTTTACCTACCTCAAGTGAGCAGTGATGGTGAAGGAATATCAACATTCATCACCATAGTAACTGAGCAGGAAAAGGAAATAGCAACATGGAGCACTGGGACAACCAATCAGCCATCCACCTCTTGTAAACTAGAACAGTATAGCAATAACCCACGCCTGGGTGTGGGTAATGCTAAATTTACCCACGGTTGACGTGGTTTGGCCCGAGGGACCAAACAAAGCCAACCGTTGGTAAATTTAGCATTACCCACACCCAGAAGTGGGTTATTGCTATTATACCATGACATTATTTAAGAAAAGAAACCATTACTTTTCTTAAATAATGGCATAGTATAATGCTGTTTACTGCCCTTCCGCAGATGTCTGGCATCCGCGGCAGTTCTGATGTACTGCGCAGTACATCAGAGTTGTAAAAGCAACGGAGAAAGCAAGATCTCCGTTGCTTTTTTTTAGTGTCTCGCTAGCGAGACAGTTTTAAAATAAGCAACGGACATCTCCGTTGCTTATTTTAAAACTGTCTCGCTATGTTAAACTCATTTAACATAGCGAGACTCTAAAAAGCAACGGAGATCTTGCTTTCTCCGCTTTTTAAACACTGTCGTTATGTTAAATGGGTTTAACATAGCGAGACAGCTTTAAAATAAGCAACGGAGATGTCCGTTGCTTATTTTAAAGCTGTCTCGCTATGTTAAACCCATTTAACATAGCGAGACAGTATTTTAAAAAAAACGAGTTATACTAATGGAAAAAAGTCCGGGCGACCGGACCTTTTTCCATTAGTATAACTCGATTTACAACGGGCATGCTGGCCAATCAGCGTGCACGTTTTGGGGGGGTCATGGTATAATAAAAATTATGCTATAAGCTTTGTAAGTTAGTGTCTGGATTTATGCATACTGTTAATGTTACCGTCCAACCAAGCATAAATGTCTCTGCCAGTATTAACGTTTTCAGTGTGAAGGCATTTATATTTGCTTGCTGTTAATCCCAAAGGAAACTGCAATCTTCCTTTACACAGCAGTGATGTACTCCATAAGCATGGGAATGAAAGTCCCATACGCATGCACAGTACATCAAGAAAGCCCCAGGATAGTGGAAAAACGCAGAAGAGCAGTACTGCACCTTTATACAAGGGCATTATTTAAGAAAAGTAAGTAACGTTTTCTTAAATAATGTCATTGTATAATAGCAACAACAAACTCTGTGGTGTGGTATATTGAAGATTTACCCATGGTTGGCCTTGTTTAATCACTCAGGCTTCACACTCATGATTAAACCACACCAACCATGGGCAAATCTTCAGTATACCACATGCACGTCTTCGGTTATTGCTATAATAAACCTTTGTAAGCATTTGATTGTGCTGACCCAATAAGATGATACACAAAGTACTGAAAACAGATTGTAACAATTGTGCAATTAAAACTTTTTAAACTCTGTCTATAAACTTAAAAAGGAAAGGATATGAGGATAAGGAGAGGATTATGGGGGCAAGTGTATATATTAACCTGACTGCTTACAGAATTAAAATATTAGGATTAATAAAACCATGAATAAACACTGTAGTTAAGATAACTACTGGGCATACTACTGATTTAATTAATGAAACTTATATTGTTATTAAACAAAACTACCCTGACTAAAATGTCATTTTCTTTTCACCAGCTTTGTTCTTCTTTGAATGCCTCCATGTATTTTTTGCCTACCACTTTTACTTGTAGTTATTGTCTTGAGCCTACAATGTTCTCTGGAAAACACTACTATCTTAGAACGAGGGAGCATTTGCTTTTTTTCCCATCCTTTCTGTTATTTGGCGGACTCTTTGCATCTTCCCAATATAATCTTGTGTACCTACATCCTGTTTCTAAGGATTGTCATGAGAATGCAGTCTGATTCCTTATTATTAGGTTCCTTTGGTTATCTTGTATCATCCCATATTTAATAACATTTTATTTTTATCATATTATCAAAAGCTCACATTATAATCAAGGTTTATAACATTTAATGCATTCACATAAAAAAATACAATAACACAGTATTCAAATCATAACAAATTTAAAATAATGACTAGTGACAAATTTCTTGCAATGAGATGAAACAGAAATACATTTAGAAAAGCAAATACTATTTTCCTGCTCAAAGAACAAAAAAAAGAAAAGAAAATGAACAGGCTTGATAACACTTTAGGAAGTTCTATGTTTACAAAAGAAAACAGTACATAAAAAAGCTTTGTTATTATAAAAGGGTTTCTCATACATTTTAATTTTGTGAATCTTGCTTCCTGGTGTAGTACCAATGCACCTTTTATTGTATGTGCTCTCTTACTGCTGTTGGTTTGACCTGGTTAAACCACTGTGGAAATCCTTGTTTGTTATGTTCCTACATACAGCTTTCCAGTTCTTCAGCATTTTTGGGGGCACTTAGAAATTTCCTGCTTGTGTTTATATCATGATTTATTATTTTGTATTACAGAATTAAGTAGTTAGCTGTCTAGTGCTTAGAAATTAAGTACAATTATTTTTTTTTACAAATCTCTGTCCGTTTTTTTATTTAACCAATTCAAAGAGATACATTTTATATAAAAAAATCATTAGTATTATTACAAATTACAGCTTCAAAATATATGTTTGATGTCCATTTTTGGAAAAAAAATGTCTGCCCAACAGTTTCTTTCCTTTGCAGAAAAAAATGTAAGTTTGGAAGGGATTATGTAAACATTGCAAATGACCATAAACTGTGCATATAACATATTAGAGAAAGAAATACATTTATGGTGCATACTTTGTAGATACACCTCATTTTGACATGCTAATTGTGTTTCATAGCCTAATGGTGATGTACATAGTAGTGCTCGTATGCAGAAATGTATAGGTTTAATAGTTTATATTAAGGTGTTAACTCTAATTTTAACAGCTATTAAAATGTTCTCACAATAGGATTCCAAAGAGACGTATCTATGTCAGATACTGATCTTCTTCTGTAATACCCACTGTATGCATCTCTCATGTGTTCTATAAAAGCTAAGCTGTAAACTCCTTCTCTAATTGTTTGTTATATCACTGAGCTGGGATGGACACGGGTCCACTTGGAATCAGCCCATTGCCTCAATAGAAAAAAAAAAACAAATTAAATAAATAAATATGACTATCCTAGAATCATTTTCAACACAGATAAATAATTATTCCCAAACTGAAGAATGAGAATGGACATCCAGAAGTCCAGAAAGTGCTTGTCTGTCTGTCCATCTCTCATTATATGTATATGTATATGTATATGTATATATATATATATATATATATATATATATATATATATATATATATATATATATATACACACACACACATATACAGAAAAACACAGAAGTGTATGTATATAACACATGCATATTTATGAGTGAGTGTGTGCGTGTGTATACATATGTATTTATATATATCTATACACTTTTATATGTATTGTTCTATAGATGTATGTATACACATATTTAGATTTTATATATGTATCTATCTATACAGTTTGTGTGTGTGTGTGTGTGTGTGTGTGTGTACACACACACACACACACACACACACACACACACACACACACAGTTACAGTCATCTCTGTTAAATGCACATTTAATCAACATAGTTTCCTGCTGAATAGTTTTATTAAAATCACTGCTTGTCAGCTGCACATTTCAAACACAGGAACATTGATTGACTTTTCCTTTTTATGTATGCTTATGGTTATGGAAGGTTGTTTTTTCTGTAATTCTGCAACTTTTGGTGAAGCTCCCTATACATTTGTTCTCATATGTCTTAACCCTAACCATAATTCTGGTGCTTACCCTGACCATTGACATTACCTTACCAAAAACCCTTTTCTTGAAAATATCACTATTCAGAAGAAGTCTTTCTGATGATGCTGATCCATTTTGTGATTGCTCAACTAAAAAAATATAAGTATTTGATTTCTTTTTATGATCAATGTTGTTTCAGTCATTATTTTTTTTTCTGTTTCATTATGCAGAAATTGAGTTAATGTGCATCAGTGTTTCATAATGTATTGATGTGTGTGTGTGTGTGTGTGTGTGTGTGTGTGTGTACATATACTCAGATATATATTATCGTCTGCCTGATAAAATTTACATTGTGTGGGATAGTCAGAATAGGACTCCAGGATCTGGGATTTGTTCACTTTCCACCAAATACACATATGGTCTGATCCCATCTACTCACCTGGACTGTCACGTATAAAAAGAAGTTATGTCTTACCATAATATTCTGTCTGTGTTGTCGATCTTCACTAATCCTTGACAGTGGGCTCTGTTCTGAGCCTTGGAACCAACTCGGGCCATTAATTCCATCTCATGCCTTCCAAACTCTCAAGCCAGGCACTACCAATAATGCTTCTCTTCAAATGTATTTACCTCAGATCAAGTTTGCCCAACATAGTAGAAGACAGACCAGCAGAATTTATAGTTCAATAATATATATAATAGTCGGAGACCAGATATGTGTCCTTAATATGAAGCTAGCTGTGGAAAATCTGGTCCACTAAGAGTCTCAGGTTGGGGGAAGGAGGGTGAGGATGTCAAGAATTTAGTGAAGATCAACAACACAGATGGAACATTATGGCAAGACATAAATTCTTTATCTGATGTTGTCAATCTTCACTGAATCCTTGACAGTGGGACAGAATCCCCAGCAACTTTAGTCTTGGGAGGTTTCATGGAAGAATATTCCTAATGCCAGAAGTTTAAATCTCAAAATGCACGCGTTCGAAACACTCCTTAGTATGGAGAACGTCGACATCTGTGCAGTAACTGAAACCTGGTTCAAGGCTCCAGAGAGCACCCCAGCACTACTGGGCTACAACTCATACCACACATTTCGGCCACAGAACATGGACCGAAATACAAAAGGAGGGGGTGTATCCATATTCATCAAGGATACCTACACCTCCAGGTTAGTGGTGCAGCATGATACCTCTGAGATCATCCATGTGCAATTAACATCAGGCAAATCTGCAATGCAAATTGTGGCCTGCTACAGATCACCCTCCATGACCCAGGACCACCAGTCCACCTTTCTGGGGATGCTGGAAAACATGAAGGTCCTACCAAAGACCCTGATATTGGGCGTTTTCAATTACTCTACCATTCACTGGGAAAACTACTCAAGTACAAATTCCCAGGCCCATTGCTTCCTGGAATTCATCAACTCAAACATCTTGGATCAGCTGGTAAACTCCCCTACCAGAGGTGAAAACATATTGGACCTGGTCATCACCAACATGTGTGACAGGTGTTCCAAACCAGAGGTCAACCCGTCACTGGTTAGATCAGACCATAAACTAATCACTCTGGATGTCCACACCCCAACACCACCCCCAACTAAGGAAACCACAGTAAAAAAACTTTTCTAAAGCAAACTTCACCTTACTTAAGACAGAGGTGGTAAGTTTCACAGCCCCCACGCTAAAGGATAATGCTGCCCAGGATGCAGAAACTTTACAAATGCACTCTATGAGCACTTACAAGGATGCTTGGATCGTGCCATCTCTAGCAAAACCAAGACTCACTCCTCTAAGAGAAGGAAACCAGTTTGGTGGACCCCTGCAATAAACAGGCTATACAATAGAAGGAGGAAACTAGTTCAGAAAAAAAGCAAATTCCAAGAAGGAAAGACATCCCTGATCAGTATCAGTAAGAAACTGAGGTCCCTCATGAAATCATCCAAGGCTAACTTCGAAAGAAAAATAGCCAAGGATTCAAAAGATAACCACAAAGCCAGAAAGTGCATTGTCATCCCTTTTGGTAAAAACTCTCTACCCATGAACCACCACATAGGCGGTAGTCTACTTAACACCGAAAGTGTGATAAGAGACCTTGGGACACAGGTGGACAGTAATCTCTCCTTTGATAATCATATTGCCACAGTAGTCAGGAAATCCTTCAATGTGGCACACCTCATCACAAAAGGTTTCTCATCCAGGAAAAAAGAGGTCTTTGTTCCCCTCTACTCATCACTCATTAGACCCATTATAGAGTACAACACCGCTTTTGGTATGTACCTCACAAGACATCTACAACAACTGGAAAGGCCACAGAAATACCTCACAAAGAGGATTACCGGCCTCAAACAGATGCCCTACGCAGACTGTCTCAAAAAACTCCAGCTTTACTCTGTCGCATATCGCCTACTCAGAGGTGATCTCTGCCTAACATACAAAGCTATGTCAAACCCAGAGCTGTTGGGCATGCTCCATGTAAAGAAATCCCAATCCCTCCGAGCTACATGCTCTAGGGACCTAAACCTTGTCACCACAATAAACAAAACATGCTGGAGGGATAGATTCCTATCTCAGAGACTTCCCATACTCTGGAACAAACTACCTATCTATATCACACAAAGCTCCTCATTAGCACTCTTCAAGAAAAATCTTGATGATTGGATGGGAGATAGGAAATTCACCCCGGGGAGCACTTCTGTGGCTCTGCTTGACAGAGGCACAGGAAAATAATTGTCTTGGCTGGCAAAAGCCAGGGTACCGTTTGGCTAGGCTTACATAGGCCCTAGGGCTAATAGCCTAGTACCTACCTATGAACCTATGTTAAGAATTTAAGTGGCAACCCACAGATATGCACTGAACTAGTGCAAAATAGCACAAAATATACTGAACCTACTGATATTGCCAACATCCTGGCAGATAGATTCAGTGCAAACTTCACCCCCCTCTCACCTCCAAAAGGACCCACAACAATACCGGAAAAGTGTAGTGTCCCAAAAATCACAGATGCACAGGTGAAAACAGCCCTTTCAAAAGCCAAAAACACAGCCCTTTCAAAAGCCAAAAACACAGCATCAATGGGACCAAATGGTGTCCCAGGCTGCGTCTTGCACGAACTACAGAACAAACTAACCCCCACCTAAACACACTGTTCAACCTCAGCCTGTCCACAGGCTATGTGCCCATAGAATGGCGCACAGCAACGGTTATTCCTCTCCACAAAGGAGGGGCCACAACTGACCCTGGTAACTATCGCCCCATAAGTCTGACTAGCCTGGTTTGCAAGGCTATGAAGCGCATCATCATGGAACTCATTACCAAAGATATTGAGAACCTTCAAACACTTGACCCGACCCAGTTCAGCTTTGTTAAGGGCAGAACATGCCTACTAAACCTGGTTGACTTCTTCAAGACAGTCATCAAGGCCATAGACGAAGGAAATGTGGTTCACACAGCTTACCTTGACCTCGCCAAGGCTTTCGACACCATTCCCCATTCTGGTATTACAGAAAAACTCACCAGCCTGAACATAAACCCCTACAACACGAGATGGGTTGTCAACTGGCTTACAGACAGAACTCACACGGTAAGAATAGCGGGCTCCAGGTCCGACTCTAAACCAGTCACAAGTGGTGTCCCACAAGGCTCGATCCTGGGACCCCTACTGTTCGGCATATACTTCTCAGAAGTACAGGCAAACACAGGAGGACTATGGATAACCAAGTTTGCCAATGACTGCAAACTGGGAGCCATAATTGACTCTCCAGCTGACATGGACATCCTCCTAAGGGGTCTTACTGAGACAGACACCTGGTGTCAAAATCATGACCTGAAGCTAAGCGCCAAAAAATGCATAGTCAGCCCATTTGGAAAAAAAGCAAAACACCCACGAATTACTACATAGGTGGCAGCCCCCTTAATACAGAAGAGGTAATAAGAGATCTGGGGACCCAGGTAGATAGTAATCTCTCCTTTGACAATCATATTGCTAAAGTAGTTAGGAAATCCTTCTATGTGGCCCATCTAATTACTAAAGTATTCGCATCTAGAAATAAAGAGGTTATAGTGCCCCTCTACTCATCACTCATTAGACCCATCATAGTGTACAATGCCCGATTTGGGATATACCTCCCAAGACACTTCCAACAGCTGGAAAGACCATAAAAGTACCTCACCAAGAGGATTACTGGTCTCAAACATATGTCCTATACAGCCCGACTGAAAAAAACTCCGGCTGTACTCAGTGGCATATCGCTTACTCAGAGGAGTTCCCTGTCTGAATTACAAAGCCATGTCCAACTCAGAATTGATGGACATGCTCCACCTAAAGAAATCCAAGTCACTGCGAGCCACGCGCTCTAGTGAACTAAACCTAGCCACAACAATAAATAGAACATGCTGGAGGGATAGATTACTGTCACAGAGACTCCCCATGCTTTGGAACAAAATTCCAAATTACATCAGGCAGAGCCCCTCACTAACACTCTCTTCAAGAGAAACCTTGACGAGTGGATGGGTAACAGAAAATACACCCCTGGGATCACTTCATTGGCTCTGCTTGACAGAGGATCAGTTAATTAATCAATGGAGCGGCAAAAGCCGACACACTCTGGCTAGGTTTATAAATGCCCATGGGCAGATAGCCTAGTACCTACCTATGAACCATCGAGCCGAATGATGCTCGTCCCCTCGAGACCTGATCCAATTTATAGTAAGTGATAAAGGTATGAGGAGAAGACCAAGTGACTGCTGCGCATATATCGTCCAAAGATGCCCTGGCATGAAAAACTGCAGAAGTTGCCATTGCTCTCATTGAATGGGCTTTAACTGGATGTGAGAGTTGAAGTCCTCTAGAATGAGAGATAGAAGTTATGCAGTCTCTAAGCCATTTGGCCAAGGTAACCTTTGAAACAGGATTACCTAATGAAGGAGAGGAAAATGCCACAAATAATTGGTCAGATTTTCTAAAATCCTTTGTTCTGTGAAGACAGATACGTAACTGTCTGTGGGCATCTAGTAAGTGAAAGGCATACTCCCCTTTATTAGAAAAATTAGGGAAGAAGGCTGGCAGTTATAGAGTTTGGTTAATGTTAAATTCTGAAACAACCTTAGATAAAAAGGTTGGATTCATCCTAAGGGCAACCCTGTCCTTGTGAAATATTATATAGGGAGGTTTGCAGGATAAGGCCTGGCATTCATATACTTTTCTGGCAGATGTAATAGCCACCAAAAATAAGTTTTCCAAGACAAATATCTTAAGTCACAAGTTGCTGATGAAAGGATTCATAGTAAAGCCCTGATGAACTAAAGTTAGATCCCAAAGAGGAATGTGTTCCTGAAATGGAGGTCTTAACATTAGGAGACCCTTTAACAAGCTTTACAAAGTTTGTGTGACATTAGAGATGTACCATTAAAACCCATATGAAAGTTAGAAATTGCAGCTAGGTGAACTTTAATTGTTGAAGCAGAGGAACCAGATTGGTAAAGGGTAGCTAGGGAATCCAATACCTTATGAACAGGACTGGTATAAGGGTCTAGTCCTCTTTCAAGGGCCCAGTTAGCAAATTTTTCCCATTTACAATGATACAGCTTCCAAGTAGAAGGTTTGTGATGAGCGACAATAATTTGTCGGAGAGGAGAAGAAAGAGAAGTATGCCTGGCAATCATGGGAATTGGAGAAGCCACGCAGTGAGCTTGAGATGTTGGAGATTCGGATGAACCATGACCTCCGGATGGGACAGCAGATCTGGAACTGGGTCCAGAATCCATGGTTTCTGATGAAGATGAGGCCAAAGGAAGGGAAACCGAACTTGTCGAGGCCAGAAGGAGCAGTGAGGATTACTGAGTTCTCCGACCTTTTGGCTTTCTTTAGAAAGTGGGATATCAAGGGAGTCAGGGGAAAGGCATAGAGGAGACCAGGGGGCCAATTGTGGAGAAGAGCATCTCTGGGTGACTCCCTGGGTGTTGGATTAGGGCAGAGTAACTGCTGCACTTGTTGTTTAGGGGGGGACGCAAAAATGTCACAGCAAGGTTGGCCCCAGTGATGAAAAACCTCGTTCACCATCACAGGATTTTGAGACCACTTGTGAGGCATGAGGTGGTTCTGCTCAGTTTGTCTGCTATCACATTGGAGCTCCCCGGAATGTGCATTGCTGTCAGAAAGCAGTTGGAAGAAATCACCCATTGTCAGACTCTGTGAGGTTTTCAACACAATGGGTAAGATTTGGCTCCCCCTTGTTTGTTGATGTACCAGACTACTGACATTGTCCATGTGAATAGCTATTGTCCCTAGAGGGAGGACATCTTGGAATGCTTGCAATGCTAACAGCACTTTTCTCATCTGTAGAACACTAATGTGCAAGTTGGCCTCTAATTGGGACCGCATGCGTTGGACTGTTTTTCCAAGATAATGCCCCCCCCCCACTCCATCTGGGAAGCGTCCGTGGTCACTATGGCTTGGGGCTGGGGAAGAATGAATGGCCAACACAAGAGAATCTGATCCGAGTGGAGCCACCATGTGAGATCCTCTTTGCCGCCATCGGTAATCAAGATTAGGTGAGACATTGGTGGGTGCATCATAGACCATTGGGAAGCAAGTAGCCATTGCAAAATTCACATGTGATACCTTGCTAGGGGAACAAGAATGATTGATGCTGCCATGGAGCTCAATGTTTGTGGGACTAGTCTTGCTGGAACCCTTTTGTTCGTTAAATTCGCTTGACTTGTGATAAGTCTTTCTGGAGGGAATGAGGCAATTCCTGAAACAGTGTTTAAACGGGCTTCAATAAACTCTTATTTCTGAGCGGGTTCAAGCTTGACTTCTCAGAATTTATGGTTATGCCTAGAGATGTACAGAAGTGTAGAGTGTGATCTCTTGCTCGTTCTAACTGACGCCTGGTGGCAGCAGTAAGGAGTCAGTCATCGAGGTAAGAAAATACTCAAAATCCTAGCAGTCTGTGATGAGCTGCCACTACTCCCATGCATTTGGTGAACACCCTGGGTGCTGTGATGAGACCAAAGGGCAGCGCTCTGAATTGGAAATTACATGCTCCCATCCGGAAGTGCAGATACCTCCTGGAGCTTTTGTCCATTTTTATATGGTAGTAAGCATCCTGAAGGTCTACAGAGCACATACAATCAACTTTTTTCCAAGAATGGAAGTATCGACTTTACTGAGACCATCCAGAATTTTGTTTGCTGAACTGCCTTGTTGAATTGGCTGAGATCTAAGATGGGTCTCCAGTCTCCTGTTTTTTGGGGCACTAAAAAGAACCTTGAGTGAAACCAGGATCCTGTTTGGTCTGGTAGGACGTTTTGCATGACTCTTTTGTTTAGCAGTCTTTGAATTTCTAAAGCTGCTGCTTCCCTGTGACTGGGTGGTACATCTAGGAGCATCTTCTGGGATGATAAGAGAGCTGATAATGGTATTTTGTAACCTCTGGATATTATTCCCTGCACCCACTTGTCCTTAGTTAATGTTTGCCAGGCAGGTTGGTGCAGAGAGAGTCATCCACCGACTGCCTCAAGAGGAAGGCAATCGGGCACCTGTTCAGGAGTGCTGGTAGGAAGTACCAGAGAAAGATTCTTTGGACCCCTGGTTTTGCAGTCCATTTCTGCCTCTGGGACAGCGTCTTCTGTTACTTCCCTCTCTGCCCCGGAGGGAAGTCTTTGCCATGTGAATCCTGGATGGGCCCCTTGAATTTTTTAAACCATAGTCTCCCACTTCTCTGGTTCCTGGAGTAGGGCCTCTGAGGAGTGGAGAAACATATGCCTACGGCAGAAAGGGTCTTACCATCCTTTTCACATCTGGCTAAAGTGTCTTAATCTTGGGACCAAAAAGGGTGGATTTGTCAAACAGAGCGTTGACAAATGACGCTTTGAATGGCTCCGCAAAATCACACAAGCACATCCAGGAATGCCTTCTCATGGCTATGCCTGAACCTGCTGCTGTGAAATTACTTCAGCTGCATGAGCAATCAGCCTCATGGATGAATTAGAAATTGCATCAAGGGTTGCTAGTTGAGAGGTAACTTTGTCACGTACCCCTTCAGCCACTCCTCCTTTGAGGGTAACTGAGAGATCCTTGATCAAATCCCTCTGTAGTCTTATGAAGTGTGCCATATAATTCAAGGACCTGAGAGCAAAGGTTGTTGATGCATAAACGCACTTCCCAAATCTATCCAAAGTCCTAGACTCTTTGTTCGGAGGATGGATAGTCGAACATTCCTTGGCAAGTTCCCTTTTTGTGGCCGCCGCTATTACCATGATGTCAATGAGTATTTCTTTGGACCAATGAGGCTCATCCTTTGGGGCTGATAAGATATGCTCAGGCCTTTTGGAAATCGGTTCAGTGGTGTCAGACATCTTCCATGCCTGGTGAGCGATCAGTTTAATGAGATTGACAGCAAGCGAAGAGATCCAAGAAGTAGAGGGCTGGGCACGAAAAGCCTCCAAATATACTACTACTTCTCTGAGGATGGTTGGATGGAGGACCAGCCACCCCTCTGTTTTAGGATTTCTAGGATGTCCCCGAAGGATACATCATCAAGGGAAGACCTGGGGGAACCTTCCCCTTCATCAAAATCAGTATCTTCAGTGAAAGACTCTTTTGGGGAGTCTAAGTGCTTCCTCTTGTACTTCCTCTTCACAGGAACTTCCTTGGGGGATGATCCGGGGAAGTGTCCGAAGAGGAAACCACCAAAATGGGTGTAATCTGGGACTTTTGTGCCCTCTGTCCTTGGGATGAGACAGATGACAGCTCAGGTCGAGGGGATGTAGAAAGTTGCCCCAACAAGGATGGCAAGTACTGTGAGTCCCCAGTGGACAAGGCCTTCTCCATGACTCATAGAGGGATGGGAGCCCAGAACTGAAAGAGACTCCTTCAGAACCGGGGTCACATCCTGCATCGAGGAGGTGGCCTCCAAAACAGAAGCCTGGGTCAAAGCTACAAGGGCCGAAGCACCATGGGACATGGATGGCTCTGAAACTAAGGAAACTGATCCATGCACCTTGGACCCAACCAGAGAGCCCCGATCCCAGGAGCCCTTGGGTGCTGAAAACTTGGAGGATCACAAGGCACCTCTCAGAACTGGAGAAGAGGGTGCTACTGAAACTGAGACAGTCAATGCCAGGAGTGTCGGAACCAGGGACTCCAAAGACTCAATAGGAGTTGGAGGAGGGGGAATTGAAGATATCCTAGATTGGCTGGTTCCGATGCCAGTGTGGCTAGGAACTGAGGACAATCCCCTCGCCATCAGTAGCTGATCCACCAGTCTCAAAAGTTTGGCTTCTGAGAGACCCTTAGTAGATTGGATAGAGGCAGTTGAAGGAGACCTGGGAGGTCTCGATTCGAGAACGAGACTTGATGGTCTGTCTTTAAAAGGATCCAAGGTTGGTGAGTATCTTACCCTTGGGAGCAAAGGCAGCTGTAACTGTTTTGGCACCAAGGGTACTGAGGGTACCGAAGAAGTCGCTCTCAGTTATGATACAGTGTTAGATGCCAAGCCAGATAGACCTTCAGTGCTGAAGAGCTCTTCAGTACCAAGGTCAGTTTAGAGACCTTCTTGGACAGTTCGATGAACTAGGAAGCGAAGAAGGTCTTTTCATGGTAAAGGAAGAAGAGGAGGATGCAGATATGCTATCTTCAGTCCTAGACCCAGAAAAGGTGCTTCAACAAAGTATTAGTTTAAGGGTGTGCACATTTATGTAACCAGCTTATTGTACTTTTTTTATTTTTTTATATTTTTCCCTTAACAGATTTGTTTGTTTTTCAATTGAATTGTACAGGTTATAGGTCACATTAAAGGTGGGAAAAGTTTTAAAATGATTTACTGTGGTCTCATGTTTTTATATCACAACAACCTGGCATTTTAACGGGGATGTGTACACTTTTTATATCCACTGTATGAACCTATGAGCAGTTTTTTATGGGGTACTATAACTGCAGAAAAATATATATTTTGCCACTTTCAGTTGTATAACACCTAGAGTTCATTTTGCAGAGGAGATCTTTCACAGGAAAGAAGACCATTATTCTAGTCAGGCTATTACATAACCTGTATTATAGATGAAATAACACCCACACCTCTGACAGAATGGAAGAAGGGAGACGCATCGCAGCTAAAAATACTGTTAATAAACCTATCCATTTTGAACACGATACTGCTAGCAGTAATTCTGTATCTTATTGTACAGCTACTGTCATAATAAAAAGAAAGTATGAAGTGATTTACAGCTATATTGCTTTCCTGCACATCCTACAACAATAAAATTAAAGTGCATTTCACTGCATTACCCATGCAAGTTCATGCAAGTATTCTAGGGCTGCTGTAGCCTTCTCTCAATGGAACAGCCTGCATTATTTTCATGTATATCCTGCAACATTAAAATTATGTCAGAGTTCTGTATTTTGGCTGTGTAAGTTCACACAGCTGTTCTGGAAGCTGTGTGTGTGTGTGTGTGTGTGTGTGTGTGTGTGTGTGTGTGTGTGTGTGTGTGTGTGTGTGTGTGTGTGTGTTTGTAGTTTTATGTATATATATTTCAGCTTACAGTATATTGGAGTATAGATTTTTTAATATTAGCAACAAGAAATGCACGTCATATGGGACACCACTTCTAAAAGGTAGTCAATTAAAGATCTAATAGATGTAGGTCACTCATCTAAGTTGTCTGAGTTTTGTTAAGCATTTTCATTGACAGTGGAAATGTTACATGGGGTTAGAATCACAAACATGTATTCGGCATTTATTATAAATAAAGAGCATATATTGTTTGTAGTTTAAAAATTCATTTACTTTTCCAAATTGAAATCACAATAAAATGTTTCACTTAAAAAAGTTGTGAGGAGCCAAAGATTATTTTTCTTCTTTGAAACAGCAGTCCTGCCACAACCACCAGAAATTCTGTTAATACAAGGTAATTTAACTGAAAACTGGAAGTTTTGGCTCCAGAAACTTGATTTGTTTCCCAGTGTGAGGTAAACTATAGCTACCTGAAAAGATACAACAAGCTTCATTTATGCACACTGCAGGAATGATTCCTTGGGTGTGTTTAATATATTTATTTTTCAGGAAAATGAAAATGGCGGAATTGTATTAAAAGGGGAGAACGTCTTGACCTATTCTGAGTCTTTAAAAATATTATTTTTTTAGTTATTCTTTACATGAATTCAAAGCTAAATGGAAATTCTATAAACTTATGCTATTGAGTTAAGGAACACAGCCAAACACAATGAATTTTTTTTTAGTTGCATGACTGATAAATAAGAAACTATCATCTGTGTTACAAGAAGTAGTCAAACTTGGGGCAGTCTATTAAATTAAACAGACCTGATCTTATTTGTAGCTGTAGATCTGTCTGGATGAGTAAAATTTACAAGTAAGCAATTACAAGAATTAACTGAGGAAATGAAAGTGTTTAAGATAGCATGAGGAGAGTAAACTTTAAAGTTAATCTGAAACATAAAAAGAACATACAAAGAAACAACAATAACAACAAGAAACAGAGCCATGAAGTTAAGGAATTATAGAACAGATGAAATCAAAACTTTGTGTATGAGGTGTGCCTGTATGAAAAAAAAAAACAAAAAATATCCAACATTTATTATAATAATGTATAGCAGTATAACTGGCATATGTAACAAGTCCGCTTATATTTATTGTAATACTACCTGACCTGAGCTGAACAGTATCTGTCAAAGCCCAACTGGACTTTCCTGGTAACCAAATGCTAATAAATTTATTTATTTATTTGTTGACATTTGATTACTGAGAAAGTTTGATTGGGTAGATGTCCATTTTTAGTGAGGTCTGAGGAGAAAAGCTCCAAAGTATTACAAAAACATTTTAAGAGCAATGATTTTACAATCTCTAAAAATATGTGACTATATTCATTAATAACAGATATGACTTGTATGACAACTATTTAATATTTACAGAAATTTTAGCCAGTTTAGATAAATTAAAGGTAAGTTAGTATAATACAAACAGGAATTGAAATATGACATAGGAGAAAAAACAGGGTTGTAGGCTATTTAGATAGAAAGTTAGGAGAGAGAAACTGAGGTGCTCACTAAAAGAATAAGTGAAGTAAGTAAAACATCCTATGCAGACAGTCTCAAGGCCCTGTCCCTGTATTCTGTGTCCTACAGGCTTTTGAGGGGAGATCTATGCCTGGCATACAGGGCATTGTCAGACCCCAATCTGATGGACCTCCTGCATATTCACAAAAGAAACAACACCAGAATTACCCACTCTAAAGACTTAAACCTTGCCTGTGATATGAATAGGTCCTCCTGTATAGATAGGTATGTATCCCAGAGACGACTGCGTCTATGGAACAGGCTCCCCATCCATGTAAATCAGAGCTACTCCTTAACCCAATTCAAGTGCAGCTTGGACAATTGGATGGGAAACCAGAAATTCATCTCTGGTTTGGCACCTGTGTCTCGAATTGACACAAGTAACCTGTAAATGGTTCATCTCCTAAACCCCTGTTTACACTTATCAGGGATATCAGAACATCTCAGAGATTTAGGATGCATGGCTAGGCTTAAAAAGGTCCTTGTGGTTTTTAGGCTAGTAAACACAGATGAACCTGTAATGGATACAATAAGGCGTCCCAGGCCTTAGCAACATAGTATGAGTACAGACCATGCCCAGCAGATTTGATAGGTTTGTGGACAGAAATGAATTTTTGTCATTGAATCATATTTACTGAGTGGGAAAATAATTGTACATAATGGTATTTAGTGCCAGACATACAGATGAATGCTGAATAATTGCATAGGTAGCAAGACGTTGTGTATATGTTTGTTGATGGTGCAGTATTAGCCAATTTAGACTTTGTAACGCTATACAGAGGTTGGTTCTGAAAGGGGTATTTACTGCAGATTTAGCCACTTTATTACAGCATTCATAGTCAGCTACACCATTTTACTCCACCTTTACAATGATACTAAAGGTCTTTTGCTAGTGACTGGATTCCTTAAGTTGCCCAATATATATTTTCTACCCTTTTCCACATTCATGGCAGTTAGAAATCCTTATGTGCAATCACAGTAGATTGGGATTACCCAGCGATTTGCTGTTAGACGTTTAAAGGAGAAGAGCAATTTTAAAGATTCACTTTTCCCCTGTGTTTTCAGTCGTTTTTTTTTTTTTTTTTTGGCTCATTAGTCTGTGGCATTTCAAGTGCCAGTGTTTCATTAGGGGAACTCTCAAAGGAGCTGACAAAATCAATACAGTTAGACTCTGGAGATAGTTGTATCAAAAAAAGCAACTGTGTGTGTCAGTTATACTATTTTGCTCCACCTTTACAATAATACTAAAGCTCTTTTGACAGTGGCATCCACGATATGACTGGATTCCTTAAGTTTTCTAATGTACACACACACACACACACACACACACACACACACATGTGTGCGCGTGTATATGTGTATGTGTATTTTTTACCCTTTTCCACATTCATGGCAGTTAGAAATCCTTATCTGCAATCACAGTAGATTGGGATTACCCACTGATGTTCTGCTATCTTCACCATTCTGTATATACACATTTAGTTTTAAATTACGTTCAGATGCTTATGATACTCCTCTGATGACTATAAATATCATGGTGATGAAAAATCTCTATGTAACAAAAATAATGGTCAGTTGTAAATAATATATATATTTGTATTAATCTGGTATATTTGTTAGATATACATTTTATTAGTTGGAATATGTGTTGTGCAGTAAGATTTCACTGATGTTCAGAAAGAGCTAAATATGAAAGGTATGTTACAGCACTGAAATGGCTACTGTCTTTCAAAGAAATAATACATCCCTTCTATAAATACAATTTTTGCCTTAAAGTTCATGCTTAAGATACAGTAACATCTATTACAGCTTCTTCTTGCAGTGTATGTTAGTCAGATTTAGCTATAAGAAATCTGTTGTGAGGAGTGTGGTAGTCCCATCCTTTAACCTGTCCTGAGAAATCTGGATGAGAGGTGGCATTTACATCAGTCCACTGCACATTTGCACTAGAAAAATGCCTCCATAAATTTGTCACTTGTAATTACATAACTACACTTTGTACATGTTTTGCAGATAAGAATTAGGATGTAAGCAAAAACAAAAGTCAGATGTTTTCACTTCAGGAGACATATCTGAAGGGAAATAACCAATCAAAAATATGGGTTTAAAAGGAAACGTACATGCATCAAAATATAGGACATATCATCTTGTCATTTTATTTCTGTCTTATCACTGTCAGATTAGGTAGCCCTTTGGACAGCTGAATTTTGCACAGAAGACTCATAAAGCCAAATGCATCAGCTTGTATTTGTCTTACCTGTTGTGATCTAAATAATAGAACAGTTGGAAGCAGAGCACCTGAATTTGGGTATTTCTGCCATACACTTATCCAGGATAGTGGCAGAAGGGGTACAGGTCTTTGTGTACATGATCCACCTCTAGACAGTTCATGTGTATCAGAGAGACTGCATACTATGTTTATAAATCCTCTGGCTCCTAAGACATGCAACATATGGATTGAGTACAGTGTATAATGAATAGTTATTAGAATAATAAGTAGGATGTTTTAGTAATCTCACAGGTTTTGGAAAGAAGAAGAGTGAAAAAAACTTCAGAAGTGTAGTGACACTATATTAAAAAATAATTGAGAGGTTGTCCAGAACAGAAATCATCACAAGAAAGGAAATCAAGTCTTAATTTGTATTCAGGATGAAGTAAACCATAGTAAGGCTTAAGCTCAAAGATGGCAAGATTATTGCACCAATGATGCTTGACATGCTTGACAGAGAATACAAGTCACATCTTGCAAATGGTAAATGGCAAGGAGATAACAAGAGCACAATGCTGGAAAAACCTCTGGTGTGTGTGTGTGTGTGTGTGTGTGTGTGTGTGTGTGTGTGTGTGTGTGTGTGTGTGTGTGTGTGTGTGTGTGTGTGTGTGTGTGTGTGTGTGTAACATGCACCGTAGCAGCATTTTTCCTATTTTCAAGACTAGACATTAACGTATTCACTGCTGAGACATCCATAGAGTAGAATGGACATACTTTTTACTTCAAATAAGATACGTACCTAATATGCGTAGATTATTTCAATCACATTGAAATTACATAAACAGATGCAACAAGCAGCTGGGTGACAAATACATGGAAGAATATTTCCTCAAAATAAGGCTTAACTGAAGTTCTTATATCAGATAGCAGTCCATATCTGAATGGTATGGAATTTGAGACTGGAACCAGAATGGAATTTCAGCCATTTGAATTCCTGATCGAGATACTCGCAGATTAATGGACAGGTGTAGAGAACTGACCATACAGTTTAGCAAAACGGATGAAAAAAGCTTTACATACTTTTTTACTTAAGGGAAGCTAATTAACTATCATAAAATATGTTTAGAATAACTTATTTACTGGTTGAGATAAATTTCTTATTAGAAGCGTGAACACAGTATGGTGTGAGGTAGCAGGAAGGTATGTAAACTGATATGGCATGTTATAGGTTCATAGGTAAAGACTAGGCTATCAGAATGCTGACCATTACAAACCTAGCCAATAACCAGAGATCAGAATTAAATCCTGTGAGATAAAAACTGCTGAACACATTTTTTTCTGATGATGCAAGATATGCACATTAATTATTTCATATAAGTTATAGAATACTGTGACTTAGGATAGCTAAAGAAGTATCTAAGTGATGTTTTAAGATATATGATGGTATGTGTATGTACAACTAATGTTTGTTTTTGAATGCTAACTCACACGTAACAGTGCCATTACATACAGTTATTCATTTATATTTTCTCTTCCTGTTACACAATGTTAAATTCTATGTTCTAGCCTGATTTTACAAAGACTGTGGTTTACATATATGGTTGGCATTTGTCAGCCTTATAAGCAATTTAACTGCATTGCCAGAAAAAAAAAAAAAAAAAAATATATATATATATATATATATATATATATATATATTTATATATTTATTTATTTATTTATTTATTTTTTAATCTGGCAACTCAGAAGATGTGAAATGTTACTATTGGCAGACACATAGGCTGATTTTAATTACCCTGCGGTTCCTACTGGTTCCAGAGGCAGCAACCCTAGTATTTTAGCTCCAGGTTGCTTGTTTAGGCTCTGCATTTTAATAACATGTTTTGAAGTGAACATTTTTTTTAGCTGTACAATATTGTTAGTATGTATTACTTATAAACTTTAAGCATTTAGATAAGATTATTACGACTGAAATTTCTCACATATTACAGTGACTATTACAGAATGTGGAGAATATCTAAAATGGAAATGTAATGAGTGGTTATAGAGAAACAGAGAATATGCAGTTATGCAATATAGAAAAGACATAGTAAGATTAATCAGAGTAACGGATATTTTATTTTTGGTCTGGTCGAATAACATATTGTGACTGAAATAATATTTCAAGCAGTTTATAGGGAAATAGTGTAATATGAAAATTATAGTACTGCCCATATATTTGCATATTTGGTTTGAATTTATTTAAGCATATTCAGATATTGGTTTGCAGTGTCATTTATATTTAGAATGAATATATGATGAATGAATGAAGGTATTTAAGTTTTTATACAAAAAGCACAAAATGAGTTGAGAAAATTTGAGAAGAATTGTGTCTCATTAAAAGATTTTACATGAGAACCCTTAGTTTCATATAAATCATGGATAGTAATAGCTCTGAATGTCAGAACAAATGGTATATGCCTTTGCTTATAGATCTTGAACAATCTTGACATAGCTAATAATATGAGTGTTTGACAGGGTTTGAAGTCTAGCAGTTAGAGTAGTGGATTGAACAATGGGCTATTAATAAGCTGTTTCATGTGGTCCAGTGTTTGATTCCTTCAGCCTTCATCTGACTACTGTGGGACTCTTTGTAAGTTGCTTAACTTGACAGTGCTCTAAGGCTTTGGGGCAACTAAGATAGCCTCTTTGACTCGATTGCATACTGCTTGGTTTCATATGAAGCTTAAAATGAAACATGTTTAAATGGATACAAACTACTATATGGAAATGAGGGAGACAAAATTAAAATATATTTTACCACCATACTTTAGTATTTTTATAATATATATACAACCTATGTAAGGGACATATTTAATGATATACATAGTGATCTACAATTTTAAAATAAGGGCAACTTGCATTAGTGAGTGTAAGAAGGTTAAGAAAGAATATGAATGGTAATTTAAATGGGATTTCTATTCAAACTAGGAATATTAAGTTCCATGAAAAGGAATTGATTTACTTTTAGTTTCGTTATCCTTAATATAAACTGATATTTGTGACTCTGCAAATAACATGAGCTTTTAGGCAATAGTTTTCATTTGGTTATCATATAGCCATTATTCTAAGGATCTGAATTGTTATGGAGATCATAGAGTAGCAATTATTAATAACAGTATGTATGTGATCGTATAAGATGTTTTTTGTCTAAATTGTGTTTCTTTAAATGTAAATGTCCTGAATGGTGACAAAAAGAAAGGTAGCTTATTTAAGTATTTAAAATGCATATTGAAAGAAGATATTAATAGATTGAATACAAGGGAATATACAATACCATCAAGAGAAGGGAAACAGCAATCCTATGAAGAAAGGTATGATAAATATGGCCATTTCAGCATATCAAAAAAGAATCTTAACCTAAGAAAATATGGATATTGGATTCTGGGAATTGATGCTAAATATTCCAGGAAATATCTAGATTTTTTAACTTTGAATATGAAGAGAAGTATAATAATGGCTGGAGGCTTTAACTGCATTCTTAAAAAAAATGATGTGTGTGATCAACAAACGCAGAATTTCAGCATCAGCTTAGACTTTAGTAGACTTTGCTGACATACTTAATCTTATAGATGTTGTTTTTTTTTAATCAACCTCTTTGTTTTACAGTCATTACTCTCATAGTACACAGTCAAGGACTGATAGGGTCAAATGATTTTATTTTTAAAATAGAAAAGGTAAAGATGATGACATATCCTTTATCACATCACAACACAGCTACTTACACAGTTATGATAAATCCAAGAAAACTGTCTTCTAATATACTTCCAGCGTATTTAACAAGTTAAAGGATTTTAAAAATTAGTTTCTAACAGAAATACCACAGCTATTAGTTTTTTTCTGATGTGGTCCTACGGGATTTGATAAAAGCATAGTTGTTTGCCAGAGTCTCAGCTTGGTATTAGAAAAGAAAACAGTGGGATATATACTTATTGGAACTGAAAGAAAAGATAAGGTTAAAAATACAAAATAGGAGAATAAGGCTTATTATTGGAAATGAAAATATGCAGAGTTTTTGGAGCTCCTACAGCATACATTTTCCATTAGATGAGAAAAAAGTCCGGTTGCATTCTTATAGTTTCTTAGTTAAGTACTAGGCTAGCTGCCCTTGCAGGCCATTTTAAACCTGGCCGATTAAACTATCCAATTTGGTTAGAGATAAACCTTACCCATCCCGTAGTTGATAATTATATATTAGCCATAACAATAGTAACTATGATCATACCTTAGATAATTTGAGGAGACCCATGCATGGGATAAAGCATTTAGGAGCAGCCTCTATTCAGTAATTCAGTAATAGTACAAGGAACAGTCCTGGGGTACATTTTCTGTTTCCCATCCATAGATCCAAGTTGCACTTGAATGTGGGCAGGGATGAGCTTTGTTTTATGAGGATGGGTGTCTGTTCCAGAGCAGTGATCTCCTCTGTAAGATATATCTGTCCCTCCAAACCATTTTATTGATGTTGTAGAAGAGGTTAGGTCCCTAGACTGAGTATGTTTGATGCCATTTGAATTGCTGATGTGTAGTAAATACATCAGTGTTGGGTTGAAGGATGCTTTGTATGCCAGACACAGATCACCTCTTAGCAAGCTATAGAATACCTACTATAGTGACAAGGTTTTGTGTTGGTCTATGTCGGACATGTTGTGTATGCCTTGTATCCTTTTAATAAGGTATTTCTGTGAGTGTTCCAGTTATTGCATGTGTCTAGATGGATAAATGCCAAAAGGGGCATTATGCTCAATAACTGGACTAATGAGGGCTGAGTAAAGGGGGCCAAGACATCACTAGATTTAGACACAATCCCTTTGTGTATAAGCTTTGCAGTATAGAAGGAATTCTTATGACAATGGACACATGTTGGTCAAAAGTTATGCCACTGTCTACATAAGTTCCCAAATCCTGAATAACTGGGTCAACTCTTAGAGGTGTATTGTCAATGTTGTAGCTCCCTGGAGTAGATGACTTCCCCAATGATACAATAATGCATTTTTTGGTACCATTTATTTAATTGAATCAAACCTTCCTGCTGGTTGGCCAAGTCATTTAGGGATTCAGTAGTTTCTCCTAAGTTGCAATTGTCTGCAAACTTAGTCAGCCAGAACCCTCCGGTATTGGCTTTTACTTCAGAAAAGTAGATGCCAAACAGGAGAGTTGTCAGCACAGGACCCTAAAATTATAGTAATAACTGATCATATCAACAGTATATCTGTCACTGGTAGTAATAGGAAATATGTGGATATGGAAAAAATCTAGACTGCTTAAAAACACTGTGAGAAAATGAATGCACAGAATAGTAATGTAGAAAATGAAAAAGTAAGTTATGGCTTTTTAAACAGGAATGTACAAACATATGTTCAAAGCAAATAAGAAAAATATAAACATCTGTTTCTATAGCAGAAATAAAGGAGCAACATAAAAGGTAGAAAGAAAGTAAAGCTACAGGTAATAATGGCATTACATCTGAATTACATAAAATATTACCTCAATGTTTTATTTCTTTTACAGAAAGTAGTCATAGAAATTAAAATTACAGTTAATATGCCGCCTTCATGGACATATACAATGTGTTCGCCTTTATTAAAACAGGATCACCTATATGTTTTCTTATAGATCTGTATCATTATTGAATGTTGATTACAAAACTTTTATGACAATCCTTACCAGTAGATTAAAAATATACTATCTGTGTTAATAAAAGAAGAGCAAATTAGATTTATATTAAATAGACAAACACAGGATAACAGCAAATGAATTCTTCTTCTTCTTTCATCTTAAACACCTCCAATGGCAGCACTTTCATTTGGAGGCAAGCATCCATCATAAAATCATACCGAGAGGTATGCGAATAAAATGTATGCCAAGTTATGGAAATAGCCACCCTCAGCCATTAGCTAAGTGGCAAGCGTTAAATTTGCAGACTAGCTTTGCTTATGTGAATCTTCTGATTGACTAGTTTAAACCAGAAGAGGAAAGTATTAAAGAACTAATTCAGAAAAAAAAAACAGAAAGAGTTGGAAGAAATTAATTTAGACAATACCTGTCTCAGTCGGCTTGAAACACTACAACATAACTTAAATGTATATGATAATAGACTTAAGGAACAAAAAACACACAAATTATTACATGATTTTAATGATTTTAAGCTAGATCATATCTTTGAATGGCCTAAAGAAGATTTTAAATCTACAAATAGAGCTATGAATGTTGACAGAGGTAGGAATATGAGGAAACAAGTGATGTATTCGAGGACTGATTTGCCTACACAGAAGATGATAGGACAGATTGGGATTGTTCCCTCCCATACACCTAGTTCAGCATCTGGGCTTTCCCATCCTAATCTCACACAGGAAATGACTAGCGCTGTTAACAACCAGGATAATGACAGCGCTGCACCTTTGAGAAATATTCCAAATCCTGAAGGTGTGAATTTGAATATTGATAATTCAGCTACTTGTTCCTCAGCATCTGTAGTTAGACCCAAAGAAGGTGTCATACATGCACTGATATTTCAAAACGTACCGGTTTTTCTGAAGCAGCACCCTGAATGCAGTTCTCGATCGCAGAGTAGAGAAAGAAAAAGAAAAAAACTGCTCCACTGAATAATGAAGCTGACAGCTTAGTATTTAATATTTCACAATTGCAAGTAAGTGATGAACAGATAGGGATTCTTAACAAAGGACTAAGCTTTATACCCTCTATTCATTCGAACATAAGTGAGTTTAGCCTTGAGATAAGGTATTTTTGTAGAAATGTCACACTAAAAAGTATTTTTGGTAGTAACCAGCGAATAGAAGGTTGTCGTTTTAAGAAACCTAGTACCTTTGTACCAGCGAATCCACCAAATGTCGAACTGTTTGCAAGCTTATGTGAAAATTAGATTTATGAGCATAGGAGTCAAGGGGGTCATAAACAACACTTCTCTAATATGATGCCGGGAGAAAGTTTAGCACTAAATGAGCTTAAGGAGAATGAGATGATCGTAATTAAACCAGCGGACAAAGGTGGTCCCATTGTCATTATGGATTCAACATGGTATGCCACCAAAATGGAATCTATGTTAAGTGATTCACTCACCTATATTAAGCTTACCAAAAGTGAATTAAACTCCATCATCAATAAAGTGACTGATACTTTGGAAACACTTCTGTTACAAGGACTATTGAGTCAGGAACTGTTTGACTTTTTCAAGGTGGAATATCCTACTATTCCCATCATCAGTGGTCTACCCAAGATACATAAAGACCTGCACAATCCCCCTCTACACCCGATTGTCACAGGATGAAACTGGGTAACAGAACCTCTATCTGTTTATGTAGAAGATTCCTTAAAAGACTATGTCAAACAGGCCGAGAAGGTCTTGAGGGATACAGGTGATTTTTTTTAGAATGTTTGCATTGCTCACTAGAAGCTGAAGGAATTCCCAAAGATTTACTCTTTGTAACTGTGGATGTTTGCAACCTTTTCACTGTTATCCCTAATCAATATGGGATAGAGGCCATCAGTACGTTCTTAACAAACTTGAATGCTAAGCATGATCTTATCTGTGAACTGTTGAGATTAATACTTGAATCTAACATTTTCACATACGGCAGTGCTTACTATTTACAGAATTGGGGAGTAGCGATGGGTACCCCATGTGCTAACTGTTACTCAAATCTTGTATTAGTCCAATGGGAGAAGACCAAAGTCCTAGATGAATTAAATCCTTGGTTGCATAAACTAAAATTCTATGAACGTTTTGTGGATGATGTGTTTATTTTGTGGGATGGCAGTGTCCAAGATTTTCTTGATTTTCAAGAATATTTGAATGGGACCACTGATTTTCTTAGGTTCACTCTTAATTATTCAAGTAAAGAAATTGATTTCTTGGATGTACGACTCACCTATGATGTGGACTTGGGTATAAACACCTGCATTTATCGCAGAGACATGGAAGAACCATTACCTACATAGAAATAGCATGCACCCTCATCACATTTTTAAAAATATTCTAGACAATCAGATCATTAGAACTTCTAGGCTCTGTACAAGAGATCGTGATTTAACACAAGAAACTGAGCAAGTACAGGGCTTCTTACAAGATAGAGGCTATTTGGAACGAGAAATTGTTTTGAGAGCAGATAAACTGGAGAATATTAGGAAAACAAATGGATGTCTTTCGTTCAGGAAAAAAGATGTGATGAGGCAAACAAAAAGGAATTCAAGAGAGACAGTGGATCTCAGTAAGACTCTAAATTGTCTGCTGACCTATAGTTCTGACTCTCGACTAGTATGTGACACCATACGCAAGTACTGGCCAGTCTTGACAGAGAATGAAAAAAATTAAAGAGATAGTAGGGGAGAAACCACGTTTTACTTACAAGAACAAAAAGAACTTGAAAAGGATGTTTTACTTCAAAGATGGAGTTTCAAAAAGAATTGGATTCCAGACATCTAAGAAAGGTGCATATAGATGTAGCAAATGTAAAGCTTGCCCTTATATAAACACCAGCTACTGCTTCTCACATCCTATTTCTGGCTGAGACTTCCATTTTTATGGATATGCTACCTGCCTTTCCCGAGATTTAGTTTATCTAGCTAGCTGCAAGAAATGTGCAGCTTTCTATGTAGGTAAAACTAACCAGTTGTTTAAAGCAAGGATTATGCAACATCTGCGAGATATTATTAAAGTTGATACTAACAATGCATTAGCCACTCACGTTATACAGTTTCCCACACATTCATTTACTTTTATGGTCTTGGATCACATCGTACCCAATTTTCATGGAGGTGACCTTAAAAAGCTTACAGAAATATGAGAAACTGAGTGGATAATAAACCTTAGAGCCGACAGGCATCCAGGTATAAACAATATAGTACCACTGAAGCCTCTGCTTAAAAACAGACGCTTCAAAACTTTCTGAAAATTTTCTTCATGACTTTATTTTAATGTCAGGAAGGCCTGGTTTTTGCAGCTAGAGCTATAGCTTTAAGATGTTAATAAATGTGTTACACCTACTCAGTATGATGTCACACAAACGGCTGATTGGATGGGATTATGTTTTTAAACTAGTGAATAGAGCTCATTATTAGATCTGATGAAGGCTGAAGAGCTAAAAGCGACCATCTTTTACTAGAGCTCTTGGATTTTATTCGTTTACCTGTTTGTTTGTCTCTATTAAAGGAGGAAGTGATTCTCATTGTGGTGGTTTTTCCAGGCTTTTAT
>NC_056729.1:404039969-404044969 GCF_019279795.1 Protopterus annectens | reverse complement strand
TCTGTTAAACCTAGCACTTGCTCCTACAGTACTTATTACCTTGATACGGCACTCTTATAGATAGCGCCCCAAAAAGGCAAACCCCATTTCGCGGTCACCCACGCCCCCGAATCTCTTTTAAAGTTTTTGTCTAGTCCTTCTAGCATGTCGAGGGATCAGTTGCTAGTGTCCTCTCCTGCTCAGCTGGTGAACCTGAATATTGAGGCAATGTTACAATTGCCTCATGTACACAGACAACCCTCTCCTCCTCCCACAAAACACAAATACATGCGAGAGATGCAACTATACGGCCAAACTGGAGGCTGAGCTCTTTCAACATAGGACTGGCAAGACCAGTCAGGAGGAGAAGGTTACCACACACACTATAGACCCAGTCTCACATAGTACCATCACAACCTCAAATCATACACATAAACACACAAAGACATACTCAGCGGCTCTGATCAAAAATCTACCAAAACAGCAGAGGCCATCA
Organism: Protopterus annectens; assembly: GCF_019279795.1. Classification (NCBI taxonomy): domain Eukaryota; kingdom Metazoa; phylum Chordata; order Ceratodontiformes; family Protopteridae; genus Protopterus; species Protopterus annectens. The sequence goes on along the minus strand of NC_056729.1, from coordinate 404,044,494 downwards.
AAGCAGACACCCAAACAACCACCACCTCAGAACACAACACCTGCAACACATAGACCTCACAGTCAGAGTGTCAAACAGTCACAGCCCTTAAGGCCAAACACAATGCCAGACACACTAGTCATTGGTGACTCCATAGTCAGACACACTGACGTCCCGCTCACCAGACTGAGTAAGGAGAAGGTCACAGTAAGCTGCCTGTCGGGCGCTAGAATCCGCCACATAACGCAAGCACTCAGGTCTCTCAACAGCAGGTACAAATACGACTCAGTCATTGTCCACGCTGGTGTAAACGACCTGAGACACTCCTCCTGACTACATGAAAAGAGACATTGAGGAGCTCTCTGATTATGTAGCCCAGGCAGGTATGACCCTGACCTTGAGCAGTATCCTACCTTCACCAAGAATGATGCCACAATACAGAGATAAGATGATCAGCTTTAACAATTGGCTTAAACTCTGGTGTCATTCAAAGGGGATCCAATGTCTGTCTGCCTGGGATGACATGCTGGACAAGCCACGCTGCTTCGCAAGGGACGGCTTGCACCTGTCACCCTGGGATTCGGATATTGGCAAAGGCTCTTGCCACCCCATAGTGCCTTTTTAGGCAAGGCTCAAATTCTAAACCTACCACCCTAGAACACAAAAAGGAAAAAAACTAAGGGTAATGCTGCTCAATGCCTGAAGTCTAAATCTCAAAATGCACGCACTCGAGGCCCTTGTCAGTATGGAGAACATCGATGTCTGTGCAGTGACAGAAACCTGGTTCAAGGCTCCTGAGAGCACCCCAGCACTATCAGGTTTTACCTCTTATCATGCCCGCCCCAAAATCCGGACAATACCAAGAAAGGAGGGGGGGTATCCATATTCATCAAGGACACCCACACCTCAAGACTGGTGGCAACGCACGATGCATCGGAGACCATCCAGGTGCAATTAACCATAGACAAGACTGCTCTGCAAATTGTAGCATGTTACAGGCAACCTCACAAACTCAGGAACCTCACATAGCCTTCCTGAAAACACTAGAGGGATAAATGTATCACCAAACACCATCATACTAGGTGACTTCAATTACCCTAATATAGACTGGGAACACTACTCAAGCCCAAACACCCTAGCCCAAAAGTTCCTGGAATTCATAAACTCAAATGCCATGGAACAACTAGTCACCATCCCCACAAGAGGAGATAACATACTTGATCTCATCATCACGAACATGGGAGCACAATGTTCAACACCGAAGTATACCCTCACTGGTGAGATCAGATCACAAACTAATCTTGCTGGAGGTCCTCATCCCACCCCACCTGAAATAAAAAGACCACAGTAAAGAACTTCTCGAAGCCGACTTCACACTTCTAAAGACTAGTGTGGTCTCCTTTAAGGCCCCGAGCCGGCGGAAAACAGTACTCAAGCCGCTGAATCACTTACAAATGCCTTCTACCAGCACCTGCAGGACTGCATGGATAAGGCAATCCCAAGCAAAACAGACACTTTGTACCAAAGGCAAGCGTCCAGTCTGGTGGACCCCAGCCATAAACAAACTCTACAACAAAAGGAGGAAGCTACTACAAGATAGAGCAAAATCCTTAAAAGGTAAGACACCCTTGATCACTATAAGTAAAAAACTAAGAGCTCTCATAAAATCATCCAAAGCAAATTTTGAGAGAAAAATAGCTAAAGACTCAAAAGACAATCATAAGGCCTTCTTTAGCTATGTTAGAAACCTGGGAGGAAACTCCCAGATATGCTCAGAACTAGTTCAAAATGATGTGAAGGTATACATGTTCTGTATACCAATACCTAATAATGATGGATATTTGTTGCCCCACTCACTGGATACATACATAATTATATCTTTTAGCATACTCTCTGGATAACCTTTATCTCTAAACAATGTCCCTATAAAACTCAACTCTTTAAGCATGATGTCCCTAACATATGTCATTCTCGCCGCCCTTATGCATTGGCCTTTCACTATGTTGTATTTAACTTTGTATGAATGGGCACTGTTAAAGTGCAAATATCCGTTACTATATGTATCTTTCCTATAGATTTTCGACTGGAAAGAATGTCCATCATTGTAGACATATACATCTAAGTAATTTATCCCTTTATTATCATATTGATGGGTAAACTTAAGATAGCTTGTAGTGCCATTAATATATTTAATAAAATCATTTAATTCTTCTGTATTACCTGTCCATAATAAAAAAATATCGTCTAGGTAACGGACATATGTTTTTTTATACTTCATCCAAGTAGTGTGTAGTATGTATGTCATTTCCCAATCGAGGAGAACCATGTTGTTTTTTATTTGAGACTAATTGCACACAATTGATTAATTGAATAGAAAAAGCGGTATTTTGCAGTATTTAAATGCAAGTGAATTTGTGTCAGATGTTCTGATGAAATCTAGCTTATCTAGATGAAAGCGCTCAACCAATTGTACTTTATCTCCGTTGTACTTGTCTACAATTAAATAACAGATCTGTGGTTTCCCATTATTCCTGGTATTTTTTTCAGCCTTCTGCGGGCTGAATGGATTGAGTTTCAGTGTCGTATACAGGAATTTTTGTTTGTTTACAGTCGATATATATGGATTCACTACAGGATGTTTCTGGACTTGGAACTCCCATTACCCGGGAGGAAGTTGACAAGTTGCATTCCGAGATGGCCATAATCAAAGGAGAACTATCACGGCTTATTGAATTACTTACTCCCAAGTCGGGCTCTTTAAGACAGCAAATTCCACCTACTACAACCAACGTGCCAGCGTCGTCCCGTTCCTCTATTGGCCAAGCGAGTGAGGAGGAGATCCCGAATGGGCAGAGGAGAACTTCGTCTCCATTTTTACTCAGTTGTACGCCGAGGAGGGCAACGCATTTAGATGTGGACAACAACTCTACATCGTTTAATTTTGTTCCAGTTACAAGGAATAATGAAGAAGAGATTTATCTAATATCAGGGGCTAAACCTAAACGGCAACCACCGGAAAGGACATATGGCGCAAAAGATAAATCCAGTGTCACTACTAACTTTAAACACACAGGTACTGTAAACCAACGGTCCCGGATGGGAAACAATGACTGTATAGACAATTATAATGTCGAGAAACTTTTGCACATGCCGTTTGATTTTGATATGAAACGTAATGAAAACAACAAAGGACATGATAACAATGACCATTATAACTCTTTGAAGCATATGATTTTTGGTTTTGGAAATAAGTTGACCAAAATCAAAGCATTACAGGTTGATAATATGTATTTACGTAAGTGCTTAAACAGTCATATTGTTCCTATGGGTCTCCGGTTTTTCAAGGAACCCATGGGAATTGAAATGAACGCCGACAACATAAAAAAGTGTAACAGCATGTTTAATGATTTCGGCCAACAGTTTATGCAGTTTATTTTGGATAACAATGATTTAAAATTGACTACATTAATTAGTGAAGCCGAAAGTATGGACAGTGCTATATGTAAAGACAAGCTCTTTCCACAATGGAAAAAACTTTTTTATAAGCAGTATGACTACGCTGACAACATTAGTAAGAGAATGTTTGAGAAAAAATGTAAATAATTAGAGCGAGATATGCAACAATATGAACAAGGGACAGCATATAAATGGAATAAAAAGGTTAGAGAGAGTTATAGGGAGAATGACAAAGGTAAATTCAGCGATGGATATCAGATAGGTTTACATTATCATCATAATGAGGATGTTTTTTTAGAGGAAGGAGAACACAACAAATGGCAGACAGTAAACAGAAGGGGGAAAGGACAATACAGGTGGAACAAATACAGGTAAACGTAAGGGAATCAATAGAACAAGCAGATGTTTCACAGAATATTGGAATTCAAACTAGCTCGGTTGATCCGGTTAAACAGGACAGGGTTTTTTTTCCTTCTCCTTCACCTATTGGAGGTGAAGTCAAAATTTATAATTACACTACCTATGAAGTTAAACCAGAATTTGTTCATATTTTCTCGAAGGGAATGAAGTATATACCAGATAAATCTTTGGATTTATTAGATACTCTGGTAGAAATAAAATTATTCCTTAGAAAATTAAATTTAGGGGTGTTTTTTCATAATAATATCCACCACCAAATAAATACTATGGATTTAAGAAAAAAGAGTTCTTTTACACCCCCTATGGTTAAAACTTTGGAAACCTTTGAGAATGTGATTTATGAAGAAATATACAAGTTACATAACAAATATAAATATAATAAGAGTGATTATATACTTGTCAATGAAATACACTCTATGGTTGATTCTATTTGTTCAGAAAATGTCAGGATAATGGTGGCAGATAAGGGGGGAGGAATTGTCCTTTATGATCAAGAAAAATATAGCAGTAAAATGTTTGAAATATTAAACAATACATCACAATATGAAGTGTCTTCTTTAAATCAAGTTAATATAGCTCACAATAGGATTGATTCATACCTTGAGGAATTTTTATTAGATAATAGAATTGATGAAGAACTTTATAAATACCTAAAGATTGAATTTCCCAT
>NC_056729.1:404027469-404034969 GCF_019279795.1 Protopterus annectens | reverse complement strand
CCTTCTGTGTGGAGTCTGCATGTCCTGTGTGGGTTTGCTCTGGTGTCCTCAGTGGGTATTTGTTCCTATTTTTTGAACTGTATTCCCACATTATTGGCTTTGTCCAGGTTTTTTGTGCCTAGGTTGGGAGCTATGATGATAACTGAACTCACTGAATATGTTTGGGGGCTGTATTCCCCCATTATTGGCTTTGTTCAGGTGTTTTGTGCTAAGATGTTGACAGCTATGGTGAGAACTGAATTCACTAAATGGTAGCCATTTAAGTTTCAGTCTTCCTTTCTTTCATAAAAATAGATGATTTGGCATAGTGGTATGTTGGTCTGGCTGTTTTGCACAGGGTCCTGGGTTCAATACTTGGCAGTGAAATGTATGGTGGTAACACAGCATTTTATTCAAGCAACTTTCCAACATTATACAAGCAATGTTTAAAATTGGTCCCTGGTTTTTGGGCTTTTGCCCCCCCCCCCCGCAATAAATTTTGGCTTTTTTCAGATTTCTTGTGCTGCAAAGTTAAGAGATACAGCTGAGTGTCGAGTAGATTTTACAAGGAGCTGAGAGCTACAGGGGAACAAATGTTTAGTGCTGCTTATGCCGAGTCTGCTTACATTGTAAATAGCACAACAGGTAGTGTACTTGCTTTTGATGCAAAAGGCTGTGGGTTCTACTCCCACAGTAGGTAAATCTATTGCTGATACTGTACTCTGTTGTAAAAAGGATGGATACTGCAGTCCTCTTTGGCGAAGATGCTTAGTAACTATGAACCTGTTATCAGTTTGCCATCCATTCCCTATTGTGATATTACTAGCATTATCATAATTTCTCTAGGGCAACAGGCACTTTATTTGTAGATGAAACAGTGACATATAAAGTTGTTTGCTAGCAGTAACCTCTTCATTAGTTAACAGATTTCATTAATGTGGAATTATTTAGATGACTTACTTCTTCAGAGATCGTGCATATTTACTGATACTGGTGGACTGTAGAAGTTTGAGTAGACTTTTAAGATGGAAATGTTCTGAATTGGGCAATTTTGTCATTATTGGTGCATGCATTTTGTTTCATTGTTTACTGGAAAAATGTTCACAACAATAAATTTAAAATGCCCTCTTAACTGTACTGTATTGTACAAGGAATATAATTTAATACAGTCAGGAAGGTATATCAAAGAGCATGTGTGTGTTTCGTGTTCAAGGGGCCTATGATTTGAAAACGGCCCAGAATTAATCTTTATCTGCCACTGGCAAAATGTATTTTCTTTGAATGTGGGTTTCAATGCTGTTTCAATGAATGTGAGTTTCAAGGGCAGAGAAGTTTTAATGCTGAGTCTATTTTCATTGTGAGACTGCACTGCTTTGTTTAGCAGCTATCTGTTAGGGTTTATGTTGTAAAATATAAAATAAAACTTTCAAATGAAATCCATATCATCGCAGAAGTAAAGCGGTATGCACATTACAGTGTTTATGGCAAACTGGGCGAAATAACCAAGGAATGGGACATTTAGAATGGCTGCAGGGGGGACACTCCATTCGACCATGATTTTGTGAGGGGGGGGGCAGCAAACTCAGACAGCCCCAACTGAACTATATCTCTCAACTGTCCAGAATTTTGCAGAATTAATACATTTTTGCTTCTTATTTTTGGTTTGTTCCTCATAAAATTTGTGGTTTTCTGCCAAATCATTTAGGAATGAAGTCCCTAAATAATGGCAGACATTTGAGTTTCAGATTTCATACCCTTCACAAATTCATACTAATGCAAGACCTACTACTATTCTATTATCTTTCTAAGTTTAGAAGAGCAATATTTAAAAATTGCCTTTATTTGGGCCTGTCCCCCACTTCTGTGTATGGCTTTGTCCAGATTTCTTGCTCTGAGGTTGAGAGGTATGAGTGTCAGAGTCATCACCGTCAGCCAGAGACATTTCAAACTGTGACCTACTTGTTGCATTCCACTCCCCATTGTAGTGGCTCTGGGTGTGTCCAAGCAAGGCAAGGAGCAGTTATGCAGTGTAAGTGTGCAGAGTATTCCCCCATCCAAGGTAGACCACAAGTATGACTGTGGCTTTTCATCTGTCCTTGATGTTGCAGAATGTTCTGGTTTTCTGTCATATTTTTATACTGTTGATTTATGCTTCTTCTTCAGAAAATGCATGCTGTTGCAGTGCCCTGTTGCTCTGTATTAAAGTAGCAATGCTTTAATGACCATCAGGTAAGCTTGTTGGAGATTGTAAGATGCAAGTAAGCTTTAATAAGCATACTGTTAAAGTATTACCAACATTGAAAGCCTTTTCATTCTTGCCATGCAGAGAATATTTACATAACTAGATAATGTATAAGCCTTAGGTATTGAAATGCATATGACAGTATTTGCAATAAAGGATAGGATTACAGTATTTTCAGCAGCTCATTACATTTGTTGGATATTTGCAGTTATCTTTGCAGGCTTTACCTGTAAACTAAACAGAATGCCAATCTATCATGTGTGGTCCATAACTTGTGCAGTAATCCTTTAAGCAATTTATCTTGAGCTTGTTTCTGGTTCGCTGTTCATTTTTTACTTTGATCATGTGTTCTCCATGAAACAAGTAGATAGTGTCGGGCAGCAGGTCTTTTTTGGATAAGAAACATTTTTACAAGTGGGGGTATCACAGAGATTGCTACTTTCAGCATTACTTGGTAATTTTATAAAGCTGAATATAAATTATAATTAGAACGGCAGTGCAAGGAGAAGTGGTTTGAGCTGAGTGCTGCTTGTTTTTTTTTTTATACTTGATTTTGACTGGCATTCCAGTAATGTATTTAAAAAGCAATTTATTTTTTCATGCCTCACAACCTTTGTGTTTCCATCTAGATAAGTAAGTTGTCATGTAGCCAATGCATTGAAATATTTTTTTTCTTCTACACTTAATTTTGTCTTGATTGGACTCTCGTAATGACGGTTTGGCACCCAGGGCAGCGTATTTAATTAAAGTTCCAGTTGTTGTGGTTTTGAGCATAGCTCCACCCTTTTTTAGTTGGTCACACCCCTTCCCATTTGCTCCCACCCATCCAAATGGTCCCTTGACCTGAAACCAACCACCACTGTGCATATGCACATCTAGACATCCACATCCACATACATCCACAGAGACAGACACACAGACACACAGACACAAGACAAGACACACACAGACAGAGGAGGCACACACACACAGACACACACACACAGAGGCACACACACAGACACACACACACAAGAGACACACACACAGAGACAGACAGACACAGAGACAGACAGCAGGCAGGCAGACACAGACACACAGCACACACACACAGACAGACAAGACAAGACAGAGACAGACACACACACACACACAGACACACACCATCCACGAGACAGACAGACACAGACAGACAGACAGACAGACAGACAGGCACAGACAGAGAGACACAAGACACAGACAGACAGGCAGACAGACACAGAGACAGAGACACAGACACAAGACAGACAGAGAGAGACAGGAGACAGAGACAGGCAGGAGAGACACAGAGACAGACAGGAGACAGAGAGACAGGAAAGAGGAGAGGAGACAGGAGGAGACAGGAGGCAGAGACAGGAGAGACATATGTGAGAGAGAGAAAAAGAGAGAGAGAGAGGAGAGGAGAGAGAGGAGCAGAGAGTAGAGAGAGAGAGAGAGAGAGAGAGAGAGAGGAGAGAGAGAGAGAGAGAGAGGAGCCGACGGAAGGAGAAGACCGGGAGGACAACTGGAATGGAAGGAAGACTGACCAAGTGGAAGAATGGACAGGAAGACTGGACAATGGATAACATGGATGCCGGGAGAGTGGAAGGATGGACGTGGTGGATGGACGTGGTTCAGGGGAAAGGAAAGAAGGAAAGGAAAGAAGGGAGTGGTGGTGGATGGACGGAAAGGAATGGAAGGATGGAAGGAAAGGTGGAATGGAATGGATGGGGAAAGGAGAGGAAATAGAATGGCTGAAAGAAAGAAATGGAAAGGGAGACTGGACAGGAAGGAAGGGGAAGAATGGAATAGGGAGCCAGTGAGAGAGACAGTGGAGAGAGGGAGAGAGAGAGGAGAGTGGAGGCAGGAGAGAGAGAGAGGAGGGAGAGAGAGTGGGGAGAGAGAGTGGTGTACATTATTACACATATACATATTATTACATATACACATATTGCAGTAGGCATATTATTATTATTATTATTATTATTAACATTAATAATACACATATTACATATGCAGGTGTGTGTGTGTGCATATTATTATTATATTATTACATATTACATATTACACATATGTAGTATTATTATTACATACATACATACAGGCACATACAAAAAAAAAAAGTGCTATATTACATATTATTAATATTACATACATGTAGTGTGCATGTATTATTATTATTATTATTATTATTATTATTATTATTATTACATGCATGCATGCATATACATACATGTGTGTGTAAAACTGTGTGTAGACACATACATATTATTATTACATATTATTGCATTATACATACAACATTGACACAATAACAGATAGATACATATTATTATATGTGAGAGATATTAACACATACATCACATACATACAGGCATCAATGTGCATTACATACATATTATTATTATTACATATTATTATCCATATGTAAGTATATATACATACATACATACATATACACACATACATATCCATATTACATTCATATATGTGTGTGTGTGTGTATTACATACATATATACATATATTACATATATATATATAGTATATATATATATATGTGTGTGTGTGTGTGTGTGGTAGGTGTGTTATATATATATATATATATATATATTCATCTATAGAACGACCTGATATGATCGACTTATCGTGAATATTTGGTCGGGACAAGAAGATTTGCCCCCTCCCCAATGTTGTGCAATCCTGAGTTGATATATATATATAAGGTGTGGGGTGAAGCCCCACCCATAATGCTTGTCGATCAAATGAACCTGGTCGACCAAACGAACTTCTCTGACCATATGAACTGTCTAATCATGCCCAGGATCCACACACACAGACACATGACACACACAGACACAAGACAGGAGACAAGGCAGAGGAGGCAGACAAGACAGAGGCACAAGGCAGACACAGACAGACACAGAGACAGACAGGCAGAGACAAGACAGACACAGACAGACAGACACAGAGACAGCAGACACACAGACAGCACACACAGAGAGACACAGACAAGAGGCAGGCAGACAGTGAGAGGCACAAGGACAGAGGAGGAGGCAGGAAAAAGACACAAGACAGCAGACAGAGAGGCAGACATGGACAGACAGGAGACAGGAGAGAGGAGGAGACAGACAGACAGAGGCAGGAGGAGGAGGAGAGGAGAGACAAGAGGAGAGTCGGATGGAGGCCAAGAACGGGAGCCGAGGAACGAGCCGAGCCGGAAAGGAAGAAAGACACGAAGGACAAGGAAATGACAAGAAATGACCACGACCAGGAGAGAGAGACGAGGAAAGAGGAGAGGAGAGAGGAGAGAGAGAGAGAGGAGAGGAGGAGAGAGAGGAGAGGAAAGAAAGGAGAGAGAGAGAAAGAGGAGGAGGAGGAAAGAGGAAAGAGACGAGAGAGAGAGAGGAAAGAGAGAGAGAGAGAGAGAGGAGAAAGAGACGAGAGAGAGAGAGAGAGAATATAAGGAATATGGAATATAGAAAGGAGAGAGAGAGAGAGGAGAGGAGAGAGAGAGAGAGAGAGAGAGAGAGAGTAATATAGGAGGAGAAAGAGAGAGAAAGAGAGAGAGAGAGAGAGAGAGAGAGAGAGAGAGAGAGAATATGTCGAGAGAGAGAGAGAGAGAATATGTCGAGAGAGAGAGAGAGAGAGGAGGGGGAGGAAATGAGAGAGAGAGATGAGAGAGAGAGAGAGAGAGGAGTGAGGAGAGAGAGGAAATGGAGTGGAGGAGGAAATGGAAAGGAGGGAAATGGGAGGAGGAAGGAAGGAATGGAGGAAAGAAGAAATGAAAGGGATATGGAGCCCACTGGCAGTGAAGGAATATGGATTGGATGGAGCCATAATATAAATGGAGATTCAGGAAAGGAAGGTGGAAGACATGGATGGATGGAGGAAGGATGACGGAAAGGATATGGAATGGAAATAGGAAGAAAAGGGTGGAAGGAATGGAGGGAATGAAAGGATGGAATGGACAGATGGGATGGATCCCTTTAGAAACCCGGATGGAACCTTCTGTGCTTAATGGATTGTCACCTATGGTAGCTTGGGGTTACCTTGTTTTTCCCAAAGGTATGACTATACATTTTTGGCATTTAACTTCAGGCCATGGCTCTGGCACCAGTTATCAGTTTCCGTGAGACCCTCTGAAGGATATCTTTGTCCGATGTACTTTCCACTATGGCCCAGTTTGCAGTCATCTGCAAACTTTGTCAGCCATAGTTTTCCATGTTTGCCTGTACTTCTGAGAAGTAGATGCCGAACAACAGGGGCCAAGGACTGAGCCCTGTGGGACACCACTTGTGACCGGCTTGGAGTCTGACATGGCGCCAGCAACTCTAACCCTGTGGGTTCTGTCCTTTAGCCAGTTTGCAACCCATCTTGTGACATATGGGTTTACATTTAAGCTGGTAAGTTTCTATAATACCCGAGTGGGGTATTGTGTCGAAAGCTTTTGCAAGGTCAAGGTAGGCTGTATGGACTGCCTTTCCCTCATCAATGGCCTTGGTGACTGTTTCCAAGAAGTCGACCTAGTTCAAAAGGCATGATCTGCCCTTGACAAAGCCAAACTGGGTCGGGTCCAATGTCTGCAAGTCCCCTATGTCTTTGTTTATGAGTTCCATTATGATCCTCTCCATAGCTTTGCAGACCAGGCTTGTTAAGCTTATGGGGCGGTAATTTCCAGGGTCCGTAGAGGTACCGCCTTTGTGGAGTGGGACCACAGTTGTCGTACGCCACTCCTTGGGCACGTATCCTGTGGTAAGACTAAGATTAAACAGCTGCCTTATATGCAGGTTTAGTTCCTCGTTGAGTTCATGTAGCACACAGCTGGGGACACCATCCGGTCCCATTGATGCTGTGTTTTTAGCTTTAGAGAGAGCAGCTTTCACCTGCGCATTAGAGATGTCTGGGAGGCTACACTCCGCTGGGATAGTTATCTCTCCTTTTGGGGGAGAGAGGGGGGTGAACTTTGCACTGAACCTGTCTGCCAGTATGTTGGCAATGTCTGTGGGTTCAGTGATTTTTGTATCATTTTGGACTAATTCTGCACATATCTGGGAGTTTCCACCCAGGTTTCTAACATAGCTGAAGAAGGCCTTATGATTGTCTTTTGAATCTATTGCAATTTTTCTCTCAAATTTGGCCTTGGATGATTTTATGAGTGCTCGTATTTTTTTACTAATAATGATCAAGGGTGTCCTCTCTTTTATGGATTTTGCTCTATCATGTAACAGCTTTCTCCTCTTATTGTAAAGTTTGTTTATGGCTGGGGTCCACCAGACTGGA